>NC_047669.1:70342165-70623201 GCF_011762505.2 Arvicanthis niloticus | reverse complement strand
GACATCTGAAAAAGGAACAGGAATGGCTTGGGAAAAATCTACCCTTTTGTGATTGAATTTAAGCTTGACTAACAGATGCAACGCAACCACAGACCCATTATTTGGACAGGAACCTGCAAATTGACCCCAACATAAATCCTACTACAAGTATTCTAAATATGCCAGTTTTCAAAGATACTTACTGATATTGTTATATATAGAATAGTGAATTTCTCAACTTTGAGTGAGGCATGCCTTGTTTCAATAGATGGTAATTATCACAGAGATCTCAAATTGGTCAAAATACACAAAACGAGACTCTATCATTCTCAGCTCTACTTGAGAAGAGAATGGATGGCTACAAGGAAATGAGTGTTTTCTATACACAGGAGGCAACTGCACTTATGTACTCATGAAGGTTGTGACACCATGCACAATACCTGTGAAAGCTCAAGCTGACTAATTCCAGCTTGGTGTCTGGCTGTGGGCATACCTTCCTAGTTTTAGCTAAGAAGCTAAGATAGCTACCAATCCTAGAAAAAATAGGCATCATAAATTGGATGTGATGAGAGTAAGGAAGAGAAAAGGAGGACATAAAAGTTGCATACACTAGGTGAGTCTGAGAATGTAAAACACATGAATTTTAAATGAATATATTTTATGAGATTCTATAGGAATGAATAAGTAAAATGATATACAGTGCAAAATATTCTTTGCTTGCTCTCACAAATGATATTATTTGGATAGAAAAGCTCAAGCATCAGAAAGAAGATAGAAAATTATGATAGTACCATCTAAACAGTTCTACATAGAAGGACAATATGCACACTATTCTATACAAGGAATACAAAGTCAAAAACCAAAATGTGAGCGGGGAGGTGGAAGTGGGTGAGTGGGTGGGACACATCCTGATAGAAGCAGGAGGAGGGGGGATGGGAAATGAGGAACAGGGCTAACATCTGAAATGTAAATAAAACATCCAATAAAAAAATCCAAAATGTATATGAAATATCTGCAACTATACACCACAAAGAAAATTAATTGTTATTAAAATAATTAAAGGATTTGCACCAAAATCTATAAAGAACTCAAGAAGTTTGACTCTGAAAAACCAAGTAACCCATTAAAAATGAAGTATAGATCTAAACGCAGAATTCTCAACAGAGGAATGGAAGAGAAGCACCTAAAGAAATGTACAGATTCCTTAGTCATCAGGGAAATGCAAATTAAAATGGCACTGAAATTCCACCTTACATAAGCAGAGTGGCGAAGATCAAAAACCTGAGAGACAGAACAAGCTGGCCAGGATGTGCAGAAAGAAGAATACTCTTTCACTGCTGGAGGTATTACAAGCTGGTTCAACCACTCTGGAAATTAATCTGGTGGTTCCTTAGAAAACTGGAAATACTTTTACTTGAAGACTCATCTATACTGCTTCTGGGCATGTACCCAAAAGATGCTCTACCATACCACAAGGACACATGCTCCATTACATTCATAGGAGCAATATTTGTAGTAGCCTGAAACAGGAAGCTACCCAGATGTCCTCAACTGAAGAATGCAGTTCATTTACACAATGGAATACTTTTTAGCTATTAAATATGAGGACATCTTGAATTTTGCACACAAATGGATGGAACTAGAAAATAGCATTCCGAGCAAGGTAACCTAGACCTAAAAAGCATGCATGGTGTGTACTCACTAATAAGTGGATATTAGTCAAAAATTATAGAATATGTATGATACAACTCCCAGACTGTAAAAAGTTTAACAAGAAAGAAGGCCCAAGTGAGGATGCTTCAATCCCCCATAGAAGGGAGAACAAAATGATCACAGGAGAGAGGGAAGGAAGGACTTGGGTGAGAGGGGAATGATAAGGGGAAAAAGGGTCCAGACCAGGTATATGGGGAAACTGGAGAGAAGCCCAGAGGGCCACAAGAATGAATGCAAATATGCAGCTGTCAGTGTTGGGGGATGAGAGGAGGTCAGGGTTGTGGCATGCCTAGCAAGTCCCAGAGACCTTGGATATGAGATGTACCTATGTCTTAATGTAGGTGACCTTTGCTGAAATGCTCAACAATGGGGAGATGGAGCCTGAACAGTTCCTCTCCAGTACTTGGACAGTGTCCCCAGTGGAGGGATGGGGCCACCAACCCACATTCAAAAATTTTGACTCAGAGTTGTTCCTGTCTAAAAGAAATGTGGGGATGAAAATGGAGCAGAGACTAAAGGAATGACTGACCAGTGACTGGCCAAACTTGGGATCCATCCCATGATTGGGTACCAAACCCTGATACTACTACTGATGTTGTGTTGTACTTGCAGACAGGAAGCTAGCATGGCTGTCCTCTGAGAGGCTCTACTAGCAGCTAACTGAAACAGATGGAGATACTTACAGCTAACCATTGGACGGAGGTCAGAGACCCCTTTAGAAGAGTTTGGGAAGGATTGAAGGAACTGAATGGGATAGCAACCCCATAGGAAGACCAACAGTGTGAACTAACCTGAACCCCTGGGAGCGAACAGGGGTTTGCCAACCAAAAACATATATGGACTGGTCTATCGCCCCTGACACATTTGTAGCAGAGGACTGACTGCCTTGTTTGGACCCAGTGGCAGAGGATGTGCCTAGTCCTGTAGCAACTTGATGCCATAAAGAAGGGGGATGCCAGTGGGAGCACCTTATCGGAGGTGAAGGGGAGAGGGGACTGGAGTGGGCAACATTTCATATGCAAATAAATAAAATAATTAAGTAAAAAACCACAATGAGATTGCTCTTGATAGTTATTAATAAAATGGACATTTGAAGGAATCTGTGTTGGAGAACATACATGTGAAATAATGGGAAGCCTGCACAGAGTGATCATGTGTATAGTGACTATCTTTATAGAAGATACTTTGATAGTGGAAGATATGCAGAGAACTACTTGTGTTTGTTCTCCAATTTAGAGTTGCAGACAAAAGAATTTGACCTCAGATAAGTATCTGCACTCCCAAATTCATAGTGACATCACAATGGCAGAAATACGAAGACAATAAAAATATCTACCAATAAAGCTATGTTTACAGAGAATGCTTCCTTCTCTTTTGCTCTAGATTCTCATCATTTCATACTATCACACTTGTCCTCAAACCACCACACATTTACAACCAGCTTTAAATTCACAAACATGCATCTCAAATTTAGAAAAACAATAAGAAAAAGTATATTCAAAGAAACGCTTTATTTAAAAGCACATGCATATTTTCACAGAATGGGAAGAAACACATTTTACAAGGCATTATGATGACAATAAAGAGCGTTGCTGCAAATATCATGCAGTCAAATTAAAGAAGAAGAGTTGGGTGGGCATGTTGTGTTTTATGTATTCTTCCTCTGAGAGGTTATATTATGTCTGGATTTTCTCAAGATATTTAAGAATATGGGAAGGGAAAAAAATTGGAATGAGCAGCTGCTGAATCTTCTCAGTAGAAGCCATAGGACCAGTATCTTCTACAGCACAGTGGGCGGCAACAGCCATAACCATAGCCACCATAGCCACAGCCATAACCACAGCCATAGCCACAGCCATAACCACAGCCATAGCCACAGCCATAGCCATAGCCTAGGCCACCACAGCCATAGCCCAGGCCTCCATAGTATCCTCTGTAGCAGCACATGTTTTCAGGAGGGGAGTCGTCAGAGGAAGACAAGCGGTAGGTTACTTGAGTCTGGGTGTCACCATCTGCCAAGGGTCTTTTATACACCTGGATTGTTGTTTGGAAACCACAGGCATTATAGTGTCACATGTCTCTGCACTGTGCTGTAGAAAACCTCACGAGTGTTGTGAATTACTGGACAGGGAATGCTGCATAGCTGAGATACTTGTCCTTCTACCTCAGGATCTCATGGTCAAATAATGGGTCTGATACAATTTTCAGGTCTCCAGGTTATTCTTCATGGAGTCTATAGGATACAGTACATGATTCCGTCAGGTGATATAGATTATTTCATAGTTTTTTTTTTAATTTTTACATATGTTGATTTTCATTACCTCATAATAGAAGGTCTTTTTTTCTTTCTCATTGAAATTTTATTTTATTTATTGTTATTTATTCACTTTACATCTCAATCCCTGCCCTTCCTCCTCGTCACTTTGTTGTAGTAGTACCTAATTAAATACTTAATTGATCCTGGTGGTAGTGGCAAGAGGATACAAGAAGATTAATCTGATTATCAGCCTAGTGTCATGTTCCATAAGATAGCCAATCTCATGGGAATAGCATCGGTCGCTAGAGCAAAGAACACAACACAATGTGCTCATTTGGCATCTCCACACATCTATCATCTACTGAAACACATTTGTTCTTACACAACACATAGATATGACACAAAATTGCACAATACATGAATATGTATATATGTATATATATATATGTATATATATATGTATATATATACATCTTGACAGACATTCACATACACATACCTACTTACAGAAATTCTACGGAAAAATTGCCAGAATATGCTTCAGAATATGGATACATAGAACTCACAAATGATCAGATGAGACACCTAGTATAGTCCTATAAAAAAACATAAACTGACAAAGAAACAAACACAATTGTATAAACTCATTAAGGAAATCCAAAGATGCCATGTGCACTAGGTTTCACTTAGTAGCTGATGGAGGAAGTATTAGTACAAACAGTGAGAAACATCATTGAAAGATGGAAACTTTGAAAATTTCATAAATTTACATACATATAGTACAACATATATATACATGTAGTTAATAAATAAAATACATGTAGTTAAGTATTTAGGGAGTTTGACACAGGGAATAATCTTTGTAAATTAGGTGACAAAATTGTAAGCATATCATTTGGACAATTTTATGAGGTGATTTTCCTCTAATTTTACAGTGTGCAAGATAAGAGTTTTTCGAATCACAAATATTGTCAGTGCCATCATTGTGATCATTATATAGCAAAACAGTTGTATGCATAGAGATATGAGGAAACTGCCTGTATCTTAAACCATACTGAAAATTATTAAATAAAAGGAGTAAACATAAATATAAATTCACAACACTTCTATAACATTGTGTAGCGTGATGTAAAGGTAACACATGTGTGAAGATTCCACCCTCACATCCACAACATCTGTCATATTTGATTTTTAGGTCTCATGTACTCATCCATTCAGCTGCAATGTTCACAATGTCACTTTTCCTGATGGCTGTGTTATGTTCGATTGTGTACGTTTCACACATGTTTTAATGTACATTTCCATGTAGTGGACATCAGTGCTGTCTCTGTTTTCTTGGTATACTGAGTGGAGCAACAGCGATCAAAGATAAGCAGTTCTATTAGGACAGAGAGACCTTTTTGTATATGGGCAAGCACTGTATATCGGGATCACATAGTAGATGCATTTCTAGGTTTTTGCAGTTATTTTTTGTTTGTTTGTTTGTTTTTCTTTTAACTTTTTCAGGAGCCTTCACACCAATTTCCACAGTGGTAGCATTGGTTTGTCTTCCTACCAACTGCACATCAATGTTGCCCCTTCTTCACATCCACCCCAGCATTTTCGGCCAGTATTGTTTTTCATTTTAGCCATTCTGACTGAGGGAAGAAGAAATTACAAAGTAGCTTTGATTTGTATGACTCTGATGACTCACCATGTTGAATATTTTTAAATGTTTTCCTATTATTTATATTTTCATCATTTGAGAGAAGCCTGTTTCATTCTATCTTTTATTCATTAACTGGTTAGTTTGTTTTCTTGATGTTAGTTTTATGGTTTCTTTGTGTATTATAGATAGCAGACTCTTTGATTTATAGAAGCTAAACTTTAATCCTGTAATTTATGGCCCCTCTTTCCTTGAATGATGGTGTGCTTTAGTATACAGAGCTTTTCAATTTCATAAGATCACGTGTTATGTTATTGCTCTTAAGTCCTAAGTTATTTTCCTAAAGTACTTTCCTGTGGTGAGTAGTTCATATATTATACTTCAATAGATTTCATTAAACAATGCATATATTTTTAATGTCAGTACCATTCTGTTTACTACTATAACTTTGTAGATGTCCAGAACCTGACAGCAAGACCCTGTTGCTGTAGGGGCCATGTGTATATGCCTGTTAGGGTGGTGTTCTCCCAAAAGTTGAGATAGAATACAATAGTATCAAGGGGTAAAAATTAGAATTGAATGAGTAAAGTAAATTTGTGTATGGGACTGTAGGAAAGGACAGATAATTAACACTAAGGACATTACAAGAAAGTTGTATAGAAATCTACTTTTCACTGTAGAAGTCTTCATTCTGTATACAGCCTTATTCTGTATACATGCATATGGCTCTTTCATAATATCTTGATCTATAAAATGTTATATTAACAAACACCATGGTACTGACATTAAAATAGATGCATTGATCAATGGAATCTGATATATGTTTTTGTTTGTGTTAACAAAGGCCCAGTGCCAATAATAGATTTTCTCTTTTAGAATTCTTGACCTCTAAATATTACAGGCTATTGTCAATGGTATTGATTACTTCTAGAACCTGACAGCAAGACTCTGTTGCTATAGAAATATTAGAGTCACTGTTCCCAGAGAATTCACGCTTGTACTGACCTGAAAGTTCCATTCATCCTCTATTAGCTAGCTTTCCTAGTGTTGCAAATTGTTAGGCACACTGCTATAAGAATAAACACTTTATCAGTTTTTAACTATCTGCAAACTCTGTGTTCTTCAAAAATAGGTGTTCTGTCAATACATGTGCCCCAGCTGTACTAGGGACATGAATAACTTGGGTGTCATCAATTCCATTCTGATTGAATTTGAGTTCATTCAAAAGATGTAACCCATAAGTACCATCATTATTGGAACAAGAACCAGTAGGTAGACAGGTCATAGGCCCTATGTACAGAATCTACTTATAGTGTTTGTTAAGTGGTTTTGATATTAAATATTATTGATGTAAATAGTGGTGTACTCTCAACTTTGAATCAGAGGACATGCCTATTGCAATAGATAATGCTATCAAGAGATCCAAATCTGGTTAAACGTGCAGAAATGACAATGGAAATATCCTCTACCCTAAGAGTACACACACACACACACCACACACACACCACACACAAACATGAAACACACTCATGGGGAGGGGATAAAGTAGTATATTCAGAATATTTGAAAGGAAAAGGTTATGTTTTTTTCAGCTTAGCAGGCTAGTTTATGTATGATTCCCAAAAGTTACAACAACAAGCAGACAAAATACCAAACATGAAGTGGGAAGTTGGTTATAATTTCTACTTTAACTAAGGAGTCTGTTTGTCTTGATAGATGCTGGTATGTGTAGAGTAGTTTCTTTAGTGTTGTGATCCTGAGTAGGTCCACCAACACTCCAGGTGCTAGCTACCATCTAGAGGATTTTATCCAGTAAAATTGGGCTTGACAAGGTTTAAGGAAAACACCCAGCAAAACAAAAAGCATATCCAAATTTGGGTAGGCATTAAAGGGGATTGTTCTGAGAAGAGAAAGGCAACACCATCTAAAATGATTATCAAAATACAGGGTACAAAAGTACAAAGTACACTAAGAACTTTAAAAACAACAAAAAATGGAATACATAATGCGAAAAGATTCTTGCTAATTCATAATGATTGAATGGGAGTCAAAATCACAGCAACAAAACGAACACAATAGAGTTGCTTGTGCAGATCTAAAAAAGTTCTGCATAGAAGGACAGTCTACACACTATTCTGTACAAAGAAGTAGAAAATTTGATAGCCAAAACATATGTAGGTATGTAAAAGATAAAAAGAATGAAGAAAAATAATTGATTTATAGGTAGAGAATTTCATAACATTCAAAGGAAAATCGTAGGTAACAAGACTGAATTTTTCAAATCCTAACTGAAAGTCACAATGAGGTGTTCTTACAGTTGACATTAAAATGAAATTAGAAAGAAGATGGGGGGGGGTGTGTTTGCGAAGTGTACAGTGACACCCACCTAGAAGGCCCGGACATTCTCTCAAGTATTTAGAACACTGTAATAGCTCTCCGGCATTTTCTAGCAGGTGAAAGGATTTGATCTCAGAGGAAATGGCTCTTGCACTCCCAAATTTATTTGGACATAACAATAGCAGCACTATGAAGATAACAAAAAAAGTCTACCTTTGAGAATCTGTGAAGAGATGATTTGGTTTCTTCTTCTCTCTGTCTCTCTATGCTCTCTCTCTTTCTCGCTATCTAGCCTAAATCTCTCCCTCTCTCTCTTTCAATCTCTTCCATATTTATATACAAATCCACACATATGCAACCAAACTGATATAAATTTACATAACGATTCATCCCCCATTTAGGAAAACAATAGAAAAATATTTTAAAAAACAAAGTTTATTTAAAAAAATATGTCGTATAGAAGGTTAAGAACAAAAAGGAGACATTTCTTTTATGGCATCATGATAACACAGAATAGCTTCTCTGCCAATAGTCAAGCAGTATAACTGAAGATAGGGAATCAGGTGAATACGTTGTACTTTTTCTTCAAATAGTTTTCATGTAAGGTTGGAATTTATGAAAATATTAAGAACTTCTGATATGTACAAAGTTGGTGTGAGCAGCTGAAGAATTCCTCAGTAGAAACCATTAAGACCAGTATCTTCTACAGCAGAGTGGGCGGCAGCAGCCATAACCATAGCCACCATAGCCACCATAGCCACAGCCATAGCCACAGCCATAGCCCAGGCCTCCATAGTAACTGCTGTAGTAACACATGATGTCAGGAGTAGACTGTTCAGTTATAGACCACGAGTAGGTTCTTTGAGTCTGAATGTCTCCATCTGTCAAGGGCCTTTTATATACCTGGGTTGTTGTTGGAAACCACAGGTATTGAAGTGTGACACATATCAGCACTATGTTCAAAGGACATTATGAATTTCATGATTTACTAGAAAGACTAGTCTGCATAACTGAGATTATTGTGCTCCTGTCAGAATCCCAAAGTCAAATTAGAAAGCTCCAATATGAAATTATCATTCTACTTTCAAACCTGCCTCATTCTATATTTAATTTTTTAAGTATTTATAAATGCACTCTGTGGTACAATGCAAATCAAAAAAATATTTTTCTGCTTTTAGTATTTGAGTTTCAATATTCTATAGGAGTGAGGTCTTTGTTATTGTTTCACTAATTTAGAATAAGTCATACAGAAAGTTTATATTTTCTGAATCTTGTTTATATTGTCAACTCAGTGACTGTATACATCTTATATAAGCATAGTTTATGTTTGTACTAAACTAAATGATTTCATGAATTATTTATTTCATGTCTGTATTATTTTTCAACCTCCAGAAAATCAATGACCATTTTATGATCACAAAGTACATATGTCATTCCATGCTTTTGTTTGTTGTCTCACATGTAAGTGGTAAGGCTGTATCTGTGAAAAAAACTATGGTTTAATTGCCTGCTCTGTCCTATATTTTATTCAAATGAAGGTCATTTTTTTTCTTCCAGAAACATTGGTACATGACTATTTTGAAGTTTCTGGAAAATTTCTGGACCCATACCCATGTTCCAGGGCACTTGGTAGTATTTACACAGCCCTGGGTTCTATTTCCAGTTTCCCCCAAACCCTCTATGTAAGTGTATATACTCTAAAGTGGATCCAAGTGTGTGGAGATTTTTCTGTACTTCATTTTGAATCTGATCTATGCAGTATTAATGTAAACAGAAGTAACAGAGATGGGAAAGATATATTTCATTTAGTTCAAATTTTTAATAAAGATATTTGAAACATTTTATAAAGTGAATAAGATCTAGTGTAGAGAAAAACTCAATGACCTAAATATGGTATCTTACACCTCTAATCTTAGCCTTTGGGAGGCTGAGCCTGGAGCTGCTGCCACAAAATTTGAGGCTATCCTAGGCTACATAGTGAATTCTTGGCCAACCAAGCTATAAATCCTGACTCATAAAGTATAGATAATTAAGTTTGACACACACACACACACACACACACACACACACAGAGAGAGAGAGAGAGAGAGAGAGAGAGAGAGAGAGAGAGAGAGAGAGAGCAATCTACATCAAGGCAGTGATCAGAGAACTTCTTAAGCAGCACCTCCTGCTCTTACTTTACAGTGGCTGAGTACCAAGTCTCTCCAGATACCACAATCTCTGTGTATCATCTTTGAATAGGAAATTAGTGGCTACTATGAAGCACTTTTCCCCTCTTATTTCTTCTTACTCTTATATATACTCTTTAAACACCTAGTTGGGGTAATAAGATGAGTGAAATGAGTGTTTAATTATCTCTATTATCTCTCTATATTTCCTCTCTATATTTCCTCTCTCTCTCTCTCTCTCTCTCTCTCTCTCTCTCTCTATATATATATATATATATATATATATATATATATATATAATTTTTCTTTGTATCATTCATGTATCTTCTACCATATACATCTATTTATCTATTCTATATCTTATCTATATATATTGAATATATCATCTATATTCAATCATCTATATATCTATCAATCTATAAATCTATCATCTGTCTATTTATCCATCTGTCTGTCTGTCTGTTACTGTCTGTCTGTCTATATATACCTATAGAGCTAATTTTATCAGCTGTGCTCATTTAAAGCCTTAATATATGCCACCATCATAAACATTTTGATAGTGGAAGTCCAGAGTCACTAAAGGCATTTTAGAGTAAGGTAATTATATATCTTATTATTATCAGATATTAACTTTAGTCTTTTCCTTTAATGTTTTTATTTCATCATATATATATATATATGTATATATATATATATGTATATATATATATATATATAATCAGTGAAGAAAGATTTAAATCTAAATAATTTCTATTCTTTTATCTATTGCTCATTTCATTGTGCGTTCTACCACTTCTATCTTTTGACTGAAGCTACCTGTAAATGTTGCTGTCCCTCATATGGCTTTCATAGAGGCATGACAGTTGACTTTCTAATTGTATGATTTGGGGCATCTTCAACACAGCCTCATTCTGAGGAGTTCCCTCTTATTTCCAGTTGCCTTCACACTGCTGCAGTTTTTCTTTTATCTCTTTCTTTTGCCTTTCTTTCTTTTTTCTTTCTTTCTTTCTTTCTTTCTTTCTTTCTTTCTTTCTTTCTTTCTTTCTCTTTTATTTTTCTCTCATATATTAAATCCTATCTGCAGTTTCCCCTCCTGACTCTTCTTTTAGTTCTTCCCCTACCAACTCTCTTTCGCAGACCCAGTCCTCATCACTTCCTTTCAGAAAAGGATATCTCTCCCAGGAGTATCAACCAAATGTAGCATACCAATCTGCCATAAGTCTAGGCATCAGTGGGAGGTGAGGCCCTAGGTCCTGTAGAGGCTTGATGCCCCAGACTAGGGTAATGCTAGGGTGGGGAGGCAGGGGTGGGTGGGTGGGTGGGAGAATTCTTATAAAAGTAGGGAGGATGGGGGATGGGATAGGGGTTTATAGATGGGAAACCTAGAAGGGAGACAACATTTTAATTGTAAATAAATAAAATAACCAATTAAAAATTAAAAAATAAAAAGGAAGTAAAATATGAAAGGCAAAATAAACAATCTATTAGAAGCTTTAAAAAATGACTAGGCACTTCCCTTCATATTAAGCCTGGATGGGGCAACCCAATAGGAGGAACAGGATCCCAGAAGAAGACAAAAGACTCAGAGACATTCCCTGCTCACACCGTTAGGATTTCCACAAGAAGACCAAGTTGCACATTTATAGCGGAGGTCCTAGATCAGGTCCATACAGACTCCCTGATTGTCAGTGCAGTCTCTGTGAGCCCCCACGAGCCCTAGTTAGTTGATTATATGAGGTTTTTGGGGTGTCCTTTATCTTTCTGGCTTCTATAATTCTTTCTTCCTTTCTTCTGTAGTATTCCCAGAATATTGGGAAGTTTTTTTTTTTCTTCTCTCAGTTGAAAAGAGCAATACATGATGCAGGTACTGAAATATATTTGTTTGTAGAAAATAGAAACCAGCAATTAGAGAAAGTTTTAAGGGTTTTAAAAGAGAAACTATAGTGTTTTACATACCTGGCTGAGGGTCAGGTGGTCAAAAGATAGATGGTTGGAAATAAAAAGGACATAATGCGTAAGGTTTAATTATTATGAAGGCACATGGAAAATATTCTTCAGGTAACCTTTTGCATGTATTTTAGTGAAATAATATTGTTTTTTCATATTTGACTCAGGATAATTTATTTATTTATCTACTTCTAACTGAAGGAAGGTATCTAAATAGAGTGATGCATATAAATCAAACAGCATTGCTTTTCTTAAAGTGACAGGAGTGTTGAGTGAAGGACAGGTTATGATCTGTGGTGATTAATTGAGTTCACCTCATTACCTGGCACACAAACAGATACCATACATAAGAGCAAAATATGCATTCTATACATCTGTGCATTTACTTCTATAATGTCTACTTTTAACTGCTATGCCTTGCATGTCTTAGGGGTTTCCTTATCTGACCAGATGAGACTGAAGACATGAGAAGCACATAGACAAATATGTGGAAAGGTGTGGTCAGGTGTGAACATCTCTGTAGCTGTTCTCTGGTTGAGATGCAAGAACAGCTACTGAGACGACATGTAAAAGGAGGAGGTAGATTAGTTCATCTTGGTTGGGGCAGTCTCCAGCCGCAGGCATCAGAGACACAGTTGGTATTTTTAGCACACATTATCAACATCTGCTCTTGTACCAGGGAAAGGTTACTACTATTCCTCTGGGTCTGACCCAGAGAAGCTTTACTGTTCTTACGGGTCTGAGGCATTGGGATTCTTGACAACCATGTGCTCATGTTCATAATACACAATGACTCAGTGTGTGTGAATCATTCAATATGAACATAGCACTACAGTGGCTTCTGTTTGTTTGTCTTTACTGTCCAGCAAGACAAGCAAGCTATTTATGTCATGTATGGACATTTGAAAAGTGTAAGAGTAGATAGAAGAAAGAGTTCTGTAGGCTGAGAAGATCTATATGTTTCTCAATAGAATGCTTAAGACCAATAGCTCCCACAGCAACCTGGAGGACATCAGACTTATCTATACTCTTCATAGCCATAACACAGGCCTCTATAGTGGCAGCCATAACTCAGTTTCCAGAGAGGAAGGATTCAGTTGAGCAGATTGCCAGCATCCTCTTTGTGAAGGTCATTGGCTGCTTTTGGCTATCAACACATTACATGGCTGGAGGGACAAATCACAGGTTGGTGTTAGACTCATTCTTTGGATTAACTCACATTTAAAGAATATACAGTTTATTAGGGACACAGATGCTCTCATAGTCAAGAGTCCTTTTGGCATGGTGCCATTATCCTGATAATACAAACAGGTACCTTTAACAGGTAAACTTGTGAAATATGAATGGCCAATCATGGAACACCATGTTTTTGTTAGGTTTAGGTTAATGTCTATGACAAGTCACTCTGGAGGGACATTCTCACCCTATTTACTCTATTTGATTATACATATCCATACCACAGCAGGATGTGCATGTAAGGTTCATTAGTGTCTCTCTGTGGAGTTCATGACTGAAGACATTTCCATAGCTTCAAAGCTAACAATATACCTAGTCATCATGTGTAAATAAGTATGTCCTCTAGATAAGTGCCAGCCATGAATATTTTTTTTTTCGAGACAGGGTTTCTCTGTGTAGTCCTGACTATCCTGGAACTCACTCTGTAGACCAGGCTGGCCTTGAACTCAGAAATCTGCCTGCCTCTGCCTCTCAAGTGCTAGGATTAAAAGCGTGCGCCACCACCGCCCGGCAGCCATGAATATTTTATGTACAATGTCTGTAAGTCCCCTTGTTGTTCCTCTGCCATCTCTTACTTCACCTTGAAATTTGTTAGATGGTATCTTTCCAGTTGGTATCTAAGTGACATTACTAATGAAATATGGGATTTTCCAAATATGTACTTGTTAATGCCCTTCAAAAAGTGTAAGTTTCCTCCCTTGGATAAATGAATATCATTGTAAATCTGAAGACCACATTGTCTGTGCTCTGTTCAAAACTGAAGTATTGGTCATAATTCAATTCCAGTCCAAGTCCAGGCATGTGATCTTCCACATCTCTCTTCATGGGTCTAGTGCCTTTACTAGCCTTTCCAGATGCTCTTGGACAGTTTCATATCAAAGGAAGAGAACAAGGGTCAAAATACAGCCTAATGCTGGAGTTGACAGACTCTCATTTATAGAAGCTGATTTTGTCCAGTAGAGAAGTAACTCTCCTTTTATATAAAGTCTGGTGTCTTCTAAGTAATATTATTTTCCTTGTTCCAATTTAGTGGATATTATTCTTTTTCAGAATTAACATAAAGGTATATATTTAATGTTCAGGTTATTTATAACATGAATATAAATTAAAATGAAGGAAGAGATATCTCAAAGTATATGTCTATAATTAATGAAAATATGTATTTTTTTTTTTTTACAAAATGGAGTAATAGAAATGCCCCCTCCATCAAAAGGCTTAAAGAAAGTTTATTATCTTAATGATTTGTATCACCCGATGAAATCAGGTCATATAAATTAACCAAAATAGATACAGAATCAACAAGAGTGTTGAAAATAGAACAAGAGTTTTATGTCTTTAAAATAAATTTAAATTACTTATTCTTTAAGAATTTTGCAAGCAGATACTGTATTTATGTCAATCCAACCTCTTCTCCCCTCCCTGATTCCTCACCCCCATGCCTACCTCCATCTTAAAGCTCCACAATTTGACTGTGGAATCTTGACATAAGAATAGAATCATGTCAGTTATGCAACCTGTGTGTCTGTTTTTGATGTTTTCTGAAACAAAGTGTAGATGTGTCACACTGCAGTGCTTGTGGTTTCCTCCCCAAACAACTCAGGTGTATAAAAGGCCCTTGGCAGATTGTGATGTCCAGACTCAAGAACCTACTACCAGTCCATAACTGGCATTCACTCCTGACAACATGTGTTACTATAGTGGATACTATGGAAGCCTGGGTTATGGCTATGGTGGCCTAGGCTATGGCTGTGGCTATGGCTGTGGCTATGGCTGTGGCTATAGCTGTGGCTATGGCTGTGGCTATGGCTGTGGCTATGGTTATGGCTGTTGCCGCCCACTGTGCTGTAGAAGGTACTGGTCCTATGGCTTCTACTGAGGAGTTTCTGCAGCTGCTCATACCAACTTGCATCACATCACAAGTTCTTTAAAGTCATCTTAAATTACAACCTTATACTAAACTATCTGAAGAAAAATATATAAAACACAGCATGCTCAACTTGCCCAGAAGTTCTTCATTATCTTCATAATGCTTTTGAAAATGAAACCCAGTTAGATTATTCCATCTTAAAATAATTTAAAAAAATAAACTATTTCATTAAAAACATTGACTTCTTTTGTTCAATAGTCTCCATCTACATGAAATGTATGTCTTTGTATTCCTGTCTGCTTGGTCATAACAGTGTGGGGTTTTGTAGGTAAATAGAGAAAAAATAAGGGAGGAGTAAGGAAAAAAGGAGGGAAGCATTTGTTTGAACATTCATGTACTGATAGATATTTTGGGTTGTTTACATATCAATATTTGTATTGTAATACAAATATTTGATATTTAATTTATTGTAATACAAATATTGTAATACAGATATTTGGGTTGTAAGTAATGTCCCAATGAATTTGGTAGTAGAGATATTTTTCTGAGGTCAAATCTATCTGTCTTCTAGATAACATTTCAGAAGTGTCACATGTTAGCTCTATGAATATTTGAGTAAGAGGCTACAATGTTTTATTTTTTTAATGACTGTCAGCATTCACATTCTCAGAGAGGAGAACATTCACTTTCTGTCATGGGTTGTATGTTACTCATTTTCTTAATTTCTTTCCTTTTAAAATTTATTTATTTATGTATTCACATTGCAAACATTCCCCCCTCACAGGGTCCCTTCCCCCATTCCCTGCTCTACTCCTCTGAGAGGATGGGGCCCTGCCTGGGTACCCTTCCACCCTGGCACATTGAGTATTTACAGGATCAGGTGCATCCTCTCCCACTGTCCATACAAGGCCATATTGGGGGAATGGATTCCACACTCAGGCTACAGCTTTAGGGACAGTTTCTTCTCCAGTTGTTGGGGAACCCACATGAAGACTGGGCTGCACATCTGCTACAAATGTGCCAGGGTCTTAGATCCAGCCTATGCATGCTCTTTGGTTGGTGATTTAGTCTCTGCGAGCTCCTCAGGGTCTAGTCCAGTTGATTCTGTTAGTGTTCCTGTGCAGTTTTTACCCTCTTAAGGGCCTCTTAAGGGCCTTTAATCCTTTCCCCAACTCTTCTATAAGAGTCTCCAATCTCCATCCAAATTTGGCTGTGTCTCTAAATCTGTTTCAAACAGTTGCTGTGTAGAAGATAATGCTGCTAGTTTCCTGTCAGCAATCATAACAGAGTATCATTAACAGTGTCAGGGATTGGTTCTTGCCCATGGGATGGGTCTCAAATTGGGTACATTATTGGTTGGCCATTTCTTCAGTCTCTGCTCCATTCTTGTTTCTGCATTTCTTTTAGACAGGACAATTTGAGGTTGAAAGTCTTGTGGGTGTGTTGGTGTATGTATCTATCCACTGGGAGTCCTGCCTGGCTACAGAATGTTGCTTCTTGTGGTTCCATGTCCCAAGTGTCAGGCATCTCAGCTAAGGTCACCTACATTGACTCCTGAGAGGTTCCTCATCCCAGGTCTCTGGGTCTCCCTAGAGACTGACACTCCAACCCATGGCAGCTGCAGATTTCCATTTATTCTCTTGCCTCTTTCTCACCTGTCTCTCCCCATACCTGATCCTGACCCCCCACAATCCCCTCCCAATACCCTTTTCACCTATTTCCCTTATTTCTTCCCTCTGCCTCCTATGACTATAGAGAAAGTAGGAAATAGCTTTGAACACATTTTCTTTCTAATAACTATTTCATTGACTGATGTTTGCTACAGTCTCATAGTGATTTTGATTTGTAATTTTGAGATATTAGTGAAATTAAATTTTATTTCACCCTTTGGTCACCAGTAGATTTTCTTTTCAAACTTAGATCTTATTAACATCAGTTTACTTTCTTTGTGCTGCTGAGTTGTAGATATTACTTACATAGAAGTTCTGGTTAGTAATCTCCTATTTCTTGTATATGTTTATATTATTTTGCACTTATGAATTCTTCTATTGTGTAAAAGATTCTTAGTTGGATACAATAAGACTTTCCATTTCTCGTCTGCTTTTGAAGTCATAACATATTGATTCTGAGACTAAATATTAGTGCTTTCAGAATTTCAGAAGATGCATTTTGGTCATATCATCTGTCTCTCCAATTCCCTCCCAGATCCACCCTATTATCTGTCCTTATCCATATAACTTAGAATCTTCTTCTTCTTCTTCTTCTTCTTCTTCTTCTTCTTCTTCTTCTTCTTCTTCTTCTTCTTCTTCTTCTTCTTCTTCTTCTTCTTCTTCTTCTTCTTCTTCTTTTCTCCTTCTCCTTCTCCTTCTCCTTCTCCTTCTCCTTCTCCTTCTCCTTCTCCTTCTCCTTCTCCTTCTCCTTCTCCTTCTCCTTCTCCTTCTCCTTCTCCTTCTCCTTCTCCTTCTCCTTCTCCTTCTCCTTCTCCTCCTCCTCCTCCTCCTCCTCCTCCTCCTCCTCCCTCCTCCTCCTCCTCCTTCTCCTCCTCCTCCTCCTCCTCCTCCTCCTTCTTCTTCTTCTTCTTCTTTCTTTTTCTTCCGTCCTTCCTCCTCCTCCTCTTGCTCCTTCTTTATTTATATTTTGGTTATTCATTTTCAACTTTGAATAACTTTGAAAAACTGAAAATTAACTTTGAAAAATTATTTTTAAGATAATACAATTAAAGAATAATTCCTTGTTTGAGTTGTGCTGCCTACATACTCTGGAATGTGTGGTCATCTTTGAAAGCATGATTGACCTACCCAGGGTGTCATGCCTAAAGAAAACTGACTGTCCATCTTCTAAGAGTTATCAATGGCCAACAATTTCTTAGCTAGTAGGGGGTACTTGTGCCCACCTCCTTTCTCCATGCTGGGATTTTGTCTGATTTGAGCTTGCACAGATCTTGTGCATGCTGTCAACAACTGTTGTGACATGTGAAAATGTCCTGCTATATCCAGAAAGCACTGTTTACTTGTATTTATTCACTGCCTCTTGCTTTTACAATCCTTTGTTCCATTGTCTGTAAACAAAGATGCCTGATCTTTTGGAGGATAGAGTATGATACAGAGGTTCCGTTTATGGCTGAGTATTTTGCAGACTCATACTATGCACATTAATCAGTTGTTCTTTGTGAGAATTACCATCTATTTCAGAAGGAAGCTTCTTTGAAGAGGATTTGAAGATGCACTAGACAATGGGCTTAATGACAAGACATTGGTACTATTGAATATTTATGTTTCCATTTAGCAGCATAATAATAGTAGGTATTCCTTAAGTCCAAACACATCTTGGCCTGACAATGGTGCCAGATATGTATTTCATCTTATTGTGTTCTGGGCCCACTCAGAAACTAGAAGCTTACTCCATTGTTGTTCCTACAACTACTACACCAGTGAGTGTTTCTTGCCAGGCCCTCTGTTAATGTAGCTTGCAATATTTACAGCTGCATAAGACCCATGACAAATTTCTCCCCTATGAATTTATAGAAGCTTCCAGAACTGAGGAGGCTAATTAGCAGGGGTAAATAATCCATACTGATTTTTCTTTTCTCTGTGACTCATGAATTTGGTGTCTTCAGCAATAAAGTCTTATCATGTCTTAAAAACTAAACAAGAGGATTGGCAAAAGAATGTGTAATTTTGGATCTATGGGATCTCTATAGCCAACATTTTTAAGAAGAGTAACCCATTCTTGCCAATGAGTTATTTCTTAGCCTGTAGTATCTTACCTTTAGATTCTCTTCTTTCCTGCTTCCTACCTCATTCCTGTTCTATCTTTTTGGCCTTCCACATTTATATGTTTCTACCACTTGATTCTATTTTTACTCTCTTCAAAGCTCTGTACTGCCCCCTGCATTTTATATGGCCACTTAGTAATTTCCTGACCTCTTGTTGTTAAGACCAACAACTTACAACTGAGATCTCATAAAGCTGAATCTTCAGTACAGTAAAGGATTCTATCATTTGAGTGATGAGACATCCTATATAATGGAAAAAAAAAACTTCAATGGCTATACAGCCAATAGAAGCTTAGTATCTAAAATACTCAAAGAACTCAAGAAACTAAACATCAAGAAATAAAATTACTTAATTATAAAATGGGACATGTAATTAAACAAACATATTTCTTTTTTTAAAAAGATTTTATTTATTTTATATATATGACGAGTACACTGTAGCTGTCTTCAGACATGCCAGAAGAGAGCATCCGATACCATTACAGATGGTTGTGAGCCACCATGTGGTTGCTCGGAATTGAACTCAGGACCTTTGGAAGAGCAGTCAGTGCTCTTAACCACTGAGCCATCTCTCCAGCCCCAACAAACATATTTCAAATGCTGAACTCCAAATGCATGAAAAATATTTTAAATATGTTCATTATTGTTAGTCATCAGAGAAATAAGAACAAAAATTACTTTGGAATTTCTTCTCATTTCAGTTAGAATGGCTTACATGAAAAACACAAGTGACTACAAATGCTAGTGTGGATTTGGAGAAAAACAATATGTATTTGAGACAGGTGGGAGGGCAAATTAGCTCATTCACTATAGAAATCAGCATGGGGGTTCCTCAAAAATCTAGAAAAGATCTATTTAATTCAACTGTACTAGGCTATATACAAAAAAATCTTTAAATCCAACCACAGAAATATCTGCTTATTCATATTTACTGCTGCTCTATTTGCAGTATTCAGGCCATGAGGGCAGCCTAGACAACCATCTACAGATGAATGGATAATGAAATGTATTATATTTATTCCATGTGGTATTATTTAGCTGTTAAGAAAACGAAATTTATTCAACTTTCAGGTAAATGGATAGAATTGAAAATATGCACTCTGAGTGAAGTACCGAGACTCACAAAGTCAAATGTCAAGTTTTCTTTCATCCTTTGTGAATATTACCTTTGAATCTTCATACATGTGAGTTTATTTGAAATACACCAAGTAATTTTACACAAGTTTTGTGTATTGAAATGTACCTTAACTGCTTTTATTTAAAATTTTATTTTTATACATTATTTGGTTTCAGATATGGACTCTCTCTCTATATATACAGCCTATATCTATACATGCAAGAATGATTTTGTTGAATAATGATTATAATTATATCCCTGGTAATATTTGTGGGAACAAAAATTTTTAGGTTAGGATGTGTAAAATCAGAGAAAAATTGTCTTCTCATGAAACATCTAATAGGTATATTTATCATGATGTGATCTCATTTGCATATATTTTTTGTATAACAGGGACTGTTACACTTCTTGAACTAAATGTGCTTACTAAATGTGTTTTATTATATATAATGCATATTTTGATAAATGTATAAAAAGCTCAAGTCAAACATAACTTTACCTTCCAATGAAGGCTTTGTGCCATCCATATGAAAATGCCACCCTATACTTACAAACTGAGACAAAGAGCGTGCACATGGATTATTTGTCCATTTTTAAGGAGTTTGTATAATTGTTCTTGTGAGGGGACAATGCTCAGGATTACATCTAATAGTTTACATATAAAAAAGGACAAAGGTCCTATTGCTAAAACATGTTTACTAAAATTGATGTTCAGGTTTTTATTGTTGTTGTTTTGGTGTGTGTGTGTAGTGGTAGAGATATGTAAGTGGTTGTTGGGGAAATATTTGTAGAAATTGTTTGTCCTATTCTTGCTCTACAAACTTTACTCCCATGAGACTGGTTCTCTCACTGCCCAGCAATTAGTGAATCCTAGACATCCTATTTCCTCACCAATGTGAGGACATGAAACTTCTTAAGTAGGTTCAATTTGTCCTAAAGTGCTTACACTTTCACAGCAGCTACTCTTTTCTGAGACATCTCTCTAGATGTCTGGTAAACTGATCAGGTGGTGCCTTATTACTCCTGCTAAGCCATGTGTGAGGGCACATGCATGCCTTTACTTACAAAACAATAAAATGCTAATCAAAGTTGACTTAGAGTTACCCACACAATTGTAGTGCATTTCACAGTAATATCTATAATACCATCACCTGGGCTCACATAGAGAAACGTGCAGAACATACAGTTTCTGCACATAAAATGGTATTTTATTTCCTGATGATTTAAAAAAAAACATTCAGGCAAACAATGCCCCCAGGAATGTATCCTAATATGATAACCCTAGCCACCAAATTATAAATAAGGTATCCAATAGTTAGCTTACTGTTCATTGAAAAAATGTCAGAAAGAGTCCTCTAGGTAAGACTGATTCCAAATAACAACAAAATAACAGGAAAGAAAATAAAGACCTTCCTTGGGGTAATGAAAAAAAAAGTGTAGAAAGAATAAAATAGAAAACGATTCAATGATTTGTATTATCTGACAAAATTATATCATGCATTCTCTCACCTAAATAAAGAATGGCTCAAAGTTTTGACAGCTGAATCAGGATGCACCACTTGACCATGGAACCTGATGTAGGAACATAATTATACAGTTATGAGAACTTATGTACCAATAAAACATGACACTTGTGATGTTTCTGAAGTGCAGTGGAGACATGTGTGATGCTGCAATTCCTGTGGGGCTTTTTTTTTGCCAGCAACTGCCCAGGTGTATAAAAGGCTGTTGATGATCTGTGACATCCAGACTCAAGAAACTTACTGCTGGCTTCAACTGGATACCAGTAATCTATTTCTACTTACTGACACCATGTGTTACTATGATCAGTACTATGGAGGTCTGGGCTATGGTTATGGTGGCCTAGGCTATGGCTATGGCTGTGGCTATGGTGGCTATGGTTATGGTTGCTGCCGCCCACTGTGTTGTAGAAGCTATTGGTCTTATGGTTTCTACTGATGGATTTCTATAGTTTCCCGTAACTTGCTGTCTTACTGGAGGTACCTACAAGATTTCCCACATCAGAAATCACTAACTTCAAAACTGCCTGAGTTCAACACTCCTATCTGTCTTCTCACCTTCAGCTGGATTGGAAGACAGCTTGCAGAGAAGTTCTTCATTGTCTACATAATGCCTTGTAAAATGTGAGCTGGTTGGACTCTTAACTTTTGTGTAAAAACAAATACTTTCCAATAAACTACTTCATTGAGAATATTTGTCTATACTTGTATTTAAAACTCTCCATTGTTCTGGGATATATGTTTATGTATTTGTGTCTAATTTGTCACATATGTGAGGTTGTTTGTGGATAAATAACAGAGGACTAGGAGAAGGGGAGGGAGGAAACAAAATAGGAGAAAGAGAATGAGAAGGAGATATTTCTTTTTAACATTCATCTATTAAGACACATTTGGGTTTTTCTCATACTGTTTATTTATTATTAAACAACATAAAATTGGCTTTTATTTATAATTAAGTCTGATTTTGCTATTAAATAGAAATGAGGTTGATGAAGTATCATCTCCCCCATTTTTAAAAATTTAGTTTTCTTTTTTTATGACTTTTAAAAAATGTAATTAATTAATTAATTAATTAATTCCAAACAATATAATATAATTTTTTATTTATTCCAAACAATATAATCTGATCATATTCACCTTGGTCTCCTCTCCTCACAAGTCTATGTCCCCTACCATGCTCATCCAATCATGCATACTCTTTTAAACCAAGCCAAACCACCACCACCACCACCACCACCACCACCACCACCACCACCACCACCATTAACCCCTAAAAACAGTGAGTGCTGCCCATGTAATTTTGGTTAGATATCCATCCATTATGTCTTGGTCTACCCACCAAAGACTGCATTCTTAAAGAAAACTGACTCTCTCCAGAAACCATGAACTATCAATAGATCCTTATCTGGGGATAAGACTTCATGACTATTCTATCCCCATGCTGAAACTTTGTCAGGCCTCAGCCCATAGAGGTCTTATAAATGCTGTATCAGCTGCTGTGAATTCATACATACAACTGCCCTGGCTTGTCCATTAAACACTATTTCTGGACACTCATGCACCACTCCATGACTCTTCCAACCTTTCTATTCTCTTTCTTCTTCAATGATCTCTTATACTTGGTAGGCTAGGCTGTGATATACATGTCATATTTTGGAATAGGCATCTCTAGTCTCTTATTTTCTGTACTTTAACCATTTGTGGGTCTCTCTGTATCAATCAACATCTTCTGAAACAAGTTTCATGATGAGGGTTGGAAGACACTCATCTATGGGTACAATGATAAGCCATTAAGAGTCATTAAATCCACCTCTTTTCTATCATGAAAAACATCACAATAAATTTGGTAGTCTCAGACCTGTCTTTGAGACTTAATTCTTTTGTCTACTAGTTAAATTTTCAGAAGTACAGTAAATAATTTTTGTGACTATTTTGACAGTAGTCTCCACCAGTGTTTCTGCAACAGCTGTCATACACATACTCAACAGTGTCCAGGGACTCTTTTACTTCACATGTTCTCTAACCCACATTTTCTCTGTAGCTCATTCATTATGTCATTATGGAAAGTCGGCTAGTGTGATCACCCACAATGTTCTTTGTCCCTGCTAAATTAATTATTTGTGAATTTCATACAACATATTTTGATTATGTTCCCCCCAAGTCCTTACTTATCTAGTCTTTCCTCCTCCTCATCCCAGCTTTTTAAAAACTTCATTAAGTGCAATATGTGTTACCCATAGAATCATGGATGCATGGCTTTCCCTTGAGGGTAGAGGTCCTGTACCCTTTAAGAAAAGACTGACTCTCCCAATGCTATCAAATATCAACTGCCTGTAACTGCTTACTTGGAGGGAGAACTTTATGCTTACCCTACTTCTTGTTATGGAATTTTGTTAGACATATGTTTTGTATGTGTTCTTTCAACTGCCGTCGACTGATATGTCCAGCTGTTCTATTCTGTCTAGAAAATATTTCCTCTCAGTCATCTACAAATTTTGGCTCCTAGAACTTTTCTGTTCCCACCACAATAATTTTTTAACCTAGGGTAGAGAATATGTAATATAGATATCCCACTTAGACCAGTACAGCATTCTTCAGTATGATATCTGTTGCACTTTGATCATTAATGGGCCTCTTCATTGTTACCTACCATCAAAAGAAGTTTCTCTGGAGAGAGGTAGAAATGAACTAATTTATGTGTATAATAATAACATGTGGGAGCCAATTTAATATTATGGTTATTTAGTAGAGTAACACTACTGGGTTATTCCCAAGGGCCTGTGACATATCTGGCTACAGTAACAGTGCCATGTATGAGTTTTATCTTGGGAAGCAGGACTGAGATACAATCAAAGTGGTTGGTTACTTCAGTGACATTTGTGGTAATCAGTGGATATGTCTTTCCAGGCCAATCATTCTTGAAGTTGATAGGTTAAGTTCACAGTAGGTAAGAGTTATGATTCTTTTATTCCTCTATTAGCATTATGAAGACTATCTAGTTGGGAGGAAGCCTTCAGGTGGTAACTAGTCTGATTTCTCTAAGTTCTGACTCAAGTAGACAATCTGTTCAGCAATAGAGTCTTACTGTCATGTACTAAAGGTCACCAAAAAGCATTGGCAATAACCTATAATGTTTGATGGTCAGTAAGGCCTCACTTCCTAACAGTTCCAATAGAGGAAACCCACTTCTAGAATTGGGTTTTTTGCTTATGGTCCTGTGATGTCTAGAACGGAAATAATAGGGTAATTCCATTTAAATTACATATTTATATGTATGTATGTATGTGTATATGTATGCATGTGTGTATATGTGTGTATGTATGTATGTATACATGCATGCATGTATGTATACATTACATATATATGGAAGATTTCTGAGGTAGCACATTTTATATGAATATTTCAAAATATCTTTACTTAAAAGTTTTAATTACATTTATTCATTTATTCTGCTTGTGTTGGTATTATGTGCACTACAGCACATATCTAGATATCAGCAAACAAAATTTTGGAGACATTTTTCTTCTTTCACTCTGTGGGACTGAGAAATTGAACTGAGGGCAACAGCTTTGGTAGGGGCCCTCATTTTATATTTTTTCCATGAAGTCTCTGAGACCAAGCAGCTAGGAGATATCTACTCACTCGAATTCTCAGTAACTCCAGTACTTTGCCTATCCTGTTTTCTGCTCAAAGAGATTCAATTGAAGGTTAAAGTTAGTATCAGTTGATTTTTTCATTCTTAGAAGTGAGGCAAAGCTTGATATAATTAAGTAAATACACTAAAAGAGGTCTCTATAATACAGCAGCTGTAAGTCAATAATTTATTTTAAATCAAGAGATTGCTGGCTTTATTTTAATAAGTTGGGAAATAATAGTTATAAATAAAAGAACTTATAAGATTTTAGTTGTTTTTTGAGGGTCTTGTTCTGTAGCCCTGGATGGCTTGAAGAATGCTATGTAAACAAGGCTGGCCTCAAATATGTGGTGGTCATCTTTCCTCATCTTCCTTGTGCTGGGCTTCTAGGTGCCACCATGCCTAGAACAAATATTTTGGGGACTGTGAACTGAAATAATTTTCTTCATTACCCTGCTAAGTAAAATACTTTGCTATCACTTCTGCACTTAAAGTATTTCAAATCCCCCTTTCCTGTAATTTAAAATTAAAGAATGTAATAATTATAAGAAAGAACAAGCTTGTATAAAGAATACAGCATCAGGATAGAGGAGAAAGCTGAGACTACATTTGAACTCATTGGTACAGGAGTCACTTTCTAATCAGGATCACAGCAGTTACACAACAGACATCAAGAACAATGATTAATAAACATACCTCCATGAAAGTTAAAAGCTACTGTACAGCAAAGAACATCATCATTCAAGTGAAGTAGCAGTCTACAGCACAGGAAAATAATCTTTAGCAGAATATATATATATATATATATATATATATATATATATATATGAGAGAAAAGTATACAAACAACTGAGAATCTGAATATTGAGAAAGAAAACAGCATAGTTTAAAATCTGAGAATGGAACCAAACAGAGTTCTCAAAAGACAAAACACTAATGGTTGAGAAACCTAGGTACTCTGGAAATAAAAATTAAAACTGCATTGAAACTCTAGCCTACCCAAGCAGAACAGATAAGATCTGAACAAACAAATGATGACAATTGCCAGTGTGGGTGTGGTGAAAGAGGAACATTAATTCATTGCTACTAGAAATGCATGCTAGTGTAGCCTGTAGAACTCAAGGTGTAGGTTCCTCAAGTGCTAGATATAGATCTGTCACTCAATCCATCTATGGAGCAGTTGGGCATATTCTCTAAGGACTCTATATTGTAAGAATGGTAACTACCTATATGTTCATTGCTGTCCTACTCAAAATAGCTAGGAAATGGAAATAATTTAGACACCCATTAACTGATTATTATACTGGAAAAAATGTGTTACATTTACAGAATTAAATATTTTCAGATATTAAAAATTGTGAAAATGTCAGGTCAATGGACAAAGCTGGAAGCCATCCTTCTGAGTGAGGTGGTAATGCAGCCCTTCTGGAACTTTCTCTCATTTGCAAAGGTTAGCCTTGGATCTCAGATATGTGTGTCCTATTTTCTATTTTCTTTGATGAATAAGTATTTTAATTCTCTGTTCACTTTAATTCAGGTTATTTTCATTTCACTTTTTACTGACAGTGTTCCACATACATTTAATTAATAATTGTGTATCAAATGCATGCATATTTTTCTTTGTATAAATTTTCTTCTCATTTTAAATTATTTTGTTGAATTATTTGTACAATAATTGTTTTGATAAAGTTACTTATCCTAGTAATTGAAAATGTGATATTTTTCTTTTTTCTGTGTATTTAATTTTCTTTGTTGGTATCTCATAATTTTAAATATACTGTTTTGAAAATATTCTTGAAAATGTTATTTTTATATAATTGTATACATTATCATATATTTTTGTGCATTCATAAGTACAATTGGAGTTTTAGATGTAAACATATGCATCTCTTTAAAATATTCTATAGTAAGACAAAATCCTATCTAACTCTATTACTGTAAGCAGCACCTGAAAACGACACCTGCAATATGTGTCTGAAAGTGTTACATTACTTGTGTGTCCCAAAGAAACTTAACTACACAGCATTTTTGAAAACAACTCTATATTATTTTCTCTATTTCTACTTTCTTCATTTACCACAGGAACTAGAAATTACTTTTCTTAGGGTCTTTTCTTAGAAGCATTTCATGATAAATATTCTGGTAAAAGGCTCTTGGCCAAAATTGAACAAGATTGGCTAAAAGAGGAGAAAGCTGTATTATCTCAGAAGAGCAGAGAAACCACATGGGACTTGGGGATATGTTAGCTTTTACCTAAATCACTGCTTACTCCCTAAGATCCCTGCAGCTCCTCTGTCCTCGACCTTGTTGTGTTAGAGGATTTCTGACCAGTGAAGGAGACACATATTACTTTGTTGTTGTTATTTTTTTCTCCAGAATTTCTTGTAATTGAAACACTTCTTTCCTGAATTACTGAAAATGTTTTCCTATTTTCTTCTAAGTTCAATTACCATCATCTTGGCTTGCACACACTAGTACTGAGAATATACAATTTATAAAACTGTACAAACTAATGCCGGAATTTAATTATGTTGCAAGGCTAAGTTTATTTGATTTGTTTTTAGACATTGCATTTCAAAATGCTTAATTAAATAGTTGTCATTGCAAATATTTATGTGGTAAAAGGAACTAAGAATCATTCAAGGCATACAAACGCAATAAAGTTCTTGGCATCAGATACTTTAAAATATATGCTGAAAGGAATTTGTCATATGGAAAGAAAATTATTTCATTTAAAAACAAAATTGTGATTGAGATATAAGAGAGTAATGACTATCACAGTAAATAGTGATCAGTATTTCCAGATAAAGCATCACCATCCTCTTCTTTCATGTTGGTAGAGTACCAGCCTATGTATAGAATCATGAACCTAAATAATAGAATAAAATATAAAATTTCATAGGGGCAGTTAAGAACTTTAAGGCTTTAGAATTACACAAATGTTACAGTGCTAATTTATCTTAAGCTATAATCTGAAAGAACTCTATTTCATTCTTTATTGAATGACAATTTCAGTAAGAAGACAGCATATAATTTTTAATTCAAGAGGAAGAGAAACAGAGCCAGGGTGAGGCTGTGGGCATCAAGGGCCTCACTACTGAGTGGGAAAACCTGAGTTTGATCCCTGGGACTCACACAGTGGAAACAGGCAATTGATTCCTTCATGTTTTCTTTTGATTTGTGTGTGTGTGTGTGTGTGTGTGTGTGTGTGTGTGTGTGTGTGTGTATGTGTTTCATACTAGCAATCATATATACACATGTACCAAATAAATAAATGTTATATAAAAAAAATCTTATACCACATATATAAATTTAATAAAAATGTTTATAAGAGGAGAAAATAGGATATAAAAATCTGATTAAATGGAAAAGTGAGACACGAAAATCTTGAGAAAAGATAAAACAGTAATGGCATGGTAAACCCATACATATATATCTTGTATCTCTGTATCGTTACTGTAAATAGTATAAATAAACTAAATACATCAAACAAAATTCAGAAAATTAAAGTGGGTAAACACAGTGTAAAGAACATGCTTCTGAAAGGGACCCTTTCCTAACATTCCAAAGGTATTTGAAAGCTAAGGGTTGTGTTATTATAACCTGTTAACATTAACCTGAAGATAGTAAATATTACCATATTAATAACAGATGAGGTAGACTTTAAGGCAATAAAGCTCTATAAATAAAGAATTTAATATAATCATGAAGGGACTGGGAAGGGGGCAACATTTATAACCTAAATAAATAAAATAATTTAACTAAAAACTGCAATTGCTGTTATAATGCTTCATGGGCTGTTTTAAATATCAAAATTTTGCTTTCCTATAGCTATGGAGGTTGTGCTCAAAGGGGTCAAAGTTCAGTTTCCTCTGTCAGCTCTTAGGCTTGTGAATGACTGTCTACCCCTGTGTCCACACAACAGCTTTGCATACATCTGTGTCCTGATCCCTTATTATAAGGACACCAACCGCACTAGATTAGAGTCTATCTTAAAAATATTTTTTAGTTAAATTATTTTATTTATTTATATTACAAATGTTGCTCCCCTTCCTGGTCCCCCTTCCAGAGTTCTTCACCCATTCCCCCAACCCCTTTGCCTCTGAGAAGGTGTTCTTCCACATCTCCACCTACCTACTCAAACACACACACCCACTACACTCCAGCATCCCCCGTTCATAGGACAGCAAGTCTCTAAAGGATTAGGCACATCCTCTCTGAGACCAGGGCAGTTCTTTGCTAAATACATGCTGGGGGCTACAGACCAGCTCATGTATGCTCTTTGGTTGGTGACTTAGTCTCTGGGAGTTCTGAGGGGTCAGGTTAGTTGATACTGTTTTTCTTCCCATGGGATTGCCATCCCCTTCAGCTCCTTCAATCCTTCCCCAATGTTGCGACCTGCTCTGCCCTACATTAGGGGGCCAAAATGTTGGGGACAGCTCGCTCTATCAATGTTGGAACCTGCACTGCCAAAAGCCTTGGGGGTTAAACTGTTAGAGCCTGCTGTTCCCCAAGCTGCTCCAGTCAGTGAGTCAGGGTTCAGCAAGAGAGAGAGGATGGACATAAAGAATGGAGACCAGACTGAGTGGGATTCAATCCCATTAATTCTCCAGTCTCTCTTCTTCTCTCCAAGTCCCTAGTTCCTAGCACCTAATCCTAGTTCCAGTTGCTAGTCTCTTTCCCAGTTCCAAGTTCTTTCTCCAAGTGCTAAGTGCCTAATACCTAATAATTTCTTCTATCTGCCTCTCACCTTTTATATGTCTCACTTCTAAGCCATGCCTCTAAGTCACACCCTTAAGTCATGCCCTTAGGTCTTATCTCTAAATCATACCTTAAGTCACGCCCTTAATTCACACACCTTTAAGTCTCACACACTCAAGGGAAAATCCTGGGTATCTAAAACAAGATGTTATCAGAGTGTGCTCAGCTGTTGTATGCTATTGCAATCAAGTCTCTTGTCAGGGTATATGGCTCAAGATGGCTGCAAGGATGATAGCCACCTTCTGTCGGCTCCCCACAAGTCCCCCTTTTAAATTTTTTTTTAAAGGGAAGGCTGGGAAAACTTATGGAAACCGTGCCTGCCTTAGGTTGGAACAAAGGACCCCAGCCTCCCTTTCCTGTCTTTTGATACTCAACAGCCATTGGCTGAGCTCCTGTCTTAGGATGGTTAGGCCTCCCTTTTTAGGGGGAAGGGTCTTGAAGTGTTCTCTTACCTGTCATTGACTATCAGGCTTAGCGTGTAAGTTAGGGGATAATCCTCATTAGTTTTGATGATGGAGGTTTTACAATCCCCTACTTCCAGCTTGTAATAAAGGACTTCTATGGGTTTCATTTGAATAGCATCTATCTGTTGTCGTACAAAAGCCATCAGTTTGTTGAACAGCATAGACCAGAGAGACAAGAGACTTAATGATGCCTGAATAGTCAGTATAACAGCAACACTCTTTTTTGCTTGTCTGCAAGCATAACATGGCATCAGTAATAGTGTCAAGGTTTAGTGCCTGCTCATGGGATGGATCCCAAGTTGGACCAGTCACTGGATGGCCTTTCCTTCGGTTTTTGCTCCATTTTGTCCTTTTATTTCTTTAGTCAAAAATTTTTTAAGATGGGTGGATGGCTCCACCTCTTCACTGTAGGCCATATCTACCTAGTAGAGGTTGTCTCTTCAGGCTCTATCTCCCCACTGCTGGGCATTTCTGTTATGGTCATCCCCACTGAGTCCTGGGAGCCTCTCACATCCCTGGTGTCTGGGACTTTTTAGAGGTTCCCACTGCTCCCACCTTATACTGGTGCATATTTCTATTCATTCTTCTGGGCATCTGGGTTTCTTTACTGTCTCCTCTCATACCTGATTCTGACCCATTCCTCCCTCTAGTAGAGGTTGTCTCTTCAGGCTCTATCTCCCCACTGCTGGGCATTTCTGTTATGGTCATCCCCACTGAGTCCTGGGAGCCTCTCACATCCCTGGTGTCTGGGACTTTTTAGAGGTTCCCACTGCTCCCACCTTATACTGGTGCATATTTCTATTCATTCTTCTGGGCATCTGGGTTTCTTTACTGTCTCCTCTCATACCTGATTCTGACCCATTCCTCCCTCCATTCTCCTACACAGGTTCCTCCCTCCATCTGCATCTTAGGATTATTTTGTTCTCCCTTCTAAGTGGGATTGAACCATCTACACTTGGGCCTTCCTTCTTGATTAGCTTCATATGGTCTGTAAGTTGTATCAGGGGTATTCTGAACTTTTTGAGAACTCAGAAAATGGAAATATCTTCCATGCTCATAGATTGGTAGGGCTGACACAGTAAAAATGGGCATCTTATCAAAAGCAATCTACAGATTCAATGCAAGGCCTATCAAAATTCCAACATAATTCTTCACAGAGATGGAAAGAACAATTGCCAACTTTATATGGAATAACAAAAAATCCTGGATAGTAAACCAATTCTCAAAAATAAAGAACTTTGGGGGTAACCACAATCCCCAACCTCAAACATTACTACAAAGTAATGGTGATTAAAAACTGCATAGTATTGAGATAGCTCAATCAATGGAATAGAATTGAAGACCCAGACATAAATCCACACACCTTATGAACACTTGATCTTTGACAAAGAAGCCAAAACCATATATAAAGTGGAAAAAAGACAGCATCTTCAACAAATGGTGCTGGTTCAACTGGAGGACAACATGTAGAAGAATGCAATTTGATCCATATTTATCTCCTTGTACAAAACTCAAGTCCAAGTGGATCAAGGACCTTCACATAAAACCAGCTACACTGAAACTAATAGAAGAGAAAGTGGAAAATAGCCTTGAATGCATTGGCACAGGGGAAATTTTCCTGAACAGATCATCAGTGGTTCAGGCTCTAAGATCAACAATTGGCAAATGGGACCTCATTAAACTGAAAAGCTTCTGTAAGGAAAGGGCACCGTCAATAAAACAAAACAGCAGCCTACAGATTGGGAAAAAATCTCCACTAACTCTGCATCCAATAGAGGTTGAATATTCAAAATATATAAAGAACTTAAGAAGATAGACTCCAGAAAACCAAATTACCTAATTTTAAAAGTGGGATACAGAGCTAAACAGAATTCTCAGCTGAGGAATCTCAAATGGCTGAGAAGCACTTAAAAAATGTTCAACATCCTTAGTCATTAGGGAAATGAAAATCAAAGTGACCCTAAGATTCCACCTTAACACCAATCAGAATGGCTGAGAACAAAAACCCATGCAACAGCACATGATGGTTAGGATGTGGAGAACGAGGAACACTCCTTCATTACTGGTGGGATTTCAAACTGGTACAACCACTCTGTATATTAATCTGGCGGTTCCTCAGAAAATTGAAAATTGTTCTACCTGAAGACTGATCTATACCACTCCTGGATATGTACCCAAAAGATGCTCTACCATATCACAAGGACTCATGTTCCACTATGTTTATAGCAGCCTTATTTGTAATATCAGTAAGCTAGAAACAACCCGGATGTCCCTCAATTGAAGGATGGATACAGAAAATGTGGTTCATTTACACATTGGAATACTACTTAGCTATTAAAAATGAGGACATCATAAATTTTGCATATAAATGGGTGGAACTAGAAAATATACTGAGTGTGGTAACCAGCCTACCCAAAATACATGGTATTTACTCACTGACAAGTGAATACTTGATATAGTTTTCAAATAAGAAAGTAGTTACAAAGCTAAGAAAAGGTGGCAATAAACAAGCTTCCAACATAATGTTTATCACACATAACTAATTTTAGAAGGATATGAAAAATAAAACAAGAAAATAATCATGTCTTCCAAATTGAAATAACTGTCTTCAGACAGATCAAATACAAGGTCACAATACAACTTACCCAAAATTTAAAACAAAATAATGCTAAAGAAGATATTGTATGTTAACATTTGTAGGGTAAAAAATAATTGCACATGTGTGTGTGTGTGTATGTGTGATTGTGTGTGAGTGTATATGTGTGTGAGTGATATGTGCTTATGGACCCCAGAGGACAATGTTGAGTGCCTAGTTATGAGTCTCCACTTTATTGTTTTGAGGCAGGGTCTCTTGCTGAACCTGGAAATAGAATAGCAAATACCGGTAATACTCCTGTTTCTACCTCTTCCTCCTGAGGCCAGAGACCACTCCCATCTTTGTATGCAGATTGTGGCATCTAAACTCAGGTCCTCATATAAGCAGAGCATTTTCTCTTACTCAATTATTTGTCTAGTCACACCAAAGCAATGTTTATAGGAACATATAGACACTTAATTTTGTATATTGAATAAAATAAGTAATATGTGTTCATGTGAGATTATCTTGTGACTAAATGGCACTAAGCTAAGTTATGCGAATATGTTTAACCAGGTGTGAAATGAGATGCTGCTTCACAGCAGGTGATTAAGATTTGCCTCATGCACTAGCAGGGGCATAATCTTTGCCAGTTGCAGATTGTTTAATTCTGGGGACTCTGGAAAGGGTTCCCAGAGTTCTGAGAGAGCTGGGAGGATTCTGAGAAAGCTGCTGCCTCTGGTTCTCATTATTGGTATTGATGCAATTTATGAGAAGGACTTGGATATAACTATGAAGAAAAAAAACTCCACACCCTTAATCACCAAGAGGAGGAAATCAAAAGACATCTACATGCCCCTTTCCCTCTAACCTTTGTTTTCTACCTAGTGTTGGGGGTTGAAAAAGATTATGGAGAAATAAAGGTTGGAAGAGTGAGAGCTATAAGAACTGAATAAAAAATAATACACCAACAAGTCAAGGTCACCAGAAGAACAAGGCTCACAAAGTAACTTAGCAGGGCTTACAGGGACTCACAAAGTCTGAAGCAACAATCAAGGAGCCTTATGGATCTAAGCTAGGTTCTCTACAAGTATGTTATGGGGTTTAGCTTGGTCTCCTTGTGGGACTCCCAGTAGTGGAGTGGGATTGTCTCTGGCTCCTTTGCCTGCTCTTGGGACCCTTATCCTCCTACTAGATTGTCTTGTTCAGCTTTGGTATGAGGTTATGTGCCTAATCTTATTGTAATGTTGTGTTCGGTTGATATGCGTGGGAGATGTGCTTTTATCCTGACAGGAAAATGAGTGGATCTGAATGAGATGGGTAGTAGGAGGGATGGACTGGGAGCAATGGAATAACATGAAACTGTGCTAGGATATAGCATATGAGAAAGGATTAAAAATGTAAAAATGGTTTCTAAATAAATCTATTGAATACATGAGAGACAGCTAGACAACTACTTTAAAGTCACCCAAGGACACAAAACACACACTTTCTAAGTTTTAACTCTCAATGGAAAATGAATATAAGAAATGGTTTTTCCTGATTCCTCGTCAGAGAAATGTTAAGTCAATACACATGAAGATGACTATCCCCAATGTGAGAGAAAATGAACCTTTTTTAAACTGAGTCATTAGCTTCAGTGTAGAAAAACTGGAGCTTTCACAAAAGGAGCTAAAATCATTCTCTAAGCTTACCTCTATGACAATGAGACTATCTCCCCAAGTACAGAAGGAGTAAAATATGAACAAGTATATTTATAAAATTGTGGACAGAAATATTTACAGTCACATTGGTGATGACAACCAGAATGCTGCAGTTACAAATGTCTATATATGAGACCAATGCCTTGTACAGGACTCACATAAGACATTAAAAAACTGCATACTTCTGAATAGGACCTTTCACCAAAACAGTTTTTAATATAATTTTTATTAATCTCTGCATGACATAGTATTTGTGCTACTTATATTAAAACTAAGAAGTCATTTTCTTTATTGAATTATATATAAATTGCATAGAGTTGGATGATATATTTTTTCCAATCTGCTTATTGCTATCAACCCTTAATTGGTGAATTTAGAGCATTTTTATTTTAAGTAATTTTGGTATCTGAGAACTTTAATATATCAGTTTGTTATCTGACTTCTATTTGTTTTATCTCTGTCCTTATTTTCTGCTTCAGTTTCACTGATTATTAATATAATTGTTTTACTAATCCATATCACAAAGACCTGGAAATTAAACAGGATATTAGAAAAATATCTGGGATTTTAGAGAAAATGAAATAAAGTTATTTTACTGTGTTAGTGAGGTTAGAGCACACAACTTTTCATAATGTTAGGTAAACTGGGATCTTTACTCTCACTGATGATATTTTTTAATGAATCTAAATTTAATGTAGCTAAAATTTCATTTGGAAAAAAGATGTTCTCATAATAAGAACTCCACATGACACTATTTATATTCTTACTTTATGTGAAATATATTAAAAGTCAAATAGAAATGAATTAATCCATTTTAATAAAATTAGAATGAATTATCTGAAATATCATCAAATAAAATAGCTCCCCATGATTGCAAATGTGGCCTCAATAGAAATATATTTAAAGCACACCAAAATAAATTAGACTGTACAGAAACAAAGAAATGTGTTTCAGTGTGAATGTTCAGAGTCTAAGGAGCTGAGAAGAAAAAGTCAGCTGGATGTGTAAAAGGTCATCTTCAGCTATACACAAAGTTCAAGACCAGCCTGGGCTCTGTGCGATCCTGTCTAAACCAGCTTGTTATAAAAAAGGATAAAGACAGCAAAAATAAAAGCATGGAAAAATAAGATGCACATTGTGGAAAGTAGTGTAATACAGAAAAATTAATTTAATTATTGGTTATGATATCAGTATATTAAGATAGCATTTTACCTTACTTGAATGCATACATTTACATCAGTGCTACCTAGGAATATTATCTTTCCTTACCTGACTTTGGGGGGCAACTAGGGGGCATTTTACAATTACTAATCAACATTCAGAAGAGGAGCAGTCAAATCTTCTACGCTGTCCTAGAAGTGTCCCAATAGAACCTATAGGACTGGAATGTTCTGCAGCAGATGGAGACAGCAGCTGAGCAATTTACATTTTAACCACAGTCTAGGACCCATAATTGTCACCCTGACGACTATAGTACTTCCTGGAATAGCGCATGGTATTGCTATAGAAGCATAGCTTGGATCCAGTTGAGGAGTGGGGAATGGCACAGGCAGACTGCAAATGTCTGTGATGGACCTTCTAGTAGCTTTCAAGAGTGGATAGAAGGGGGCTGAGAAAATGGTTCAGTCAGTAATTGACCTGACACACAAGCTTGAGAAACTACAGCGTGTGGCACTAACAGCTACAGTGTATGTCTCTTTGGGTCAGTTGGATTTAGCCAACTAGTTTAGTTCAAGTTTCAGGCTGATTTTTAACCATTCTCAATGAGTTTAGGATTGTCTTTAAATTGGTATCTGTTGAGGACATGTCACAAAGGTAAAAAGAATGAAAGGGTGGCAAGAGCACTGCAGATGTACATACTAATGTGCACTCATGGTGTCCGTATCAACAGTCTATAGTGCACAAGGCACTATGTTGACAATTTGAATTTCCTGAGTGAAACATGACTATGTCAAAAGTGAAAGTGGTTGAACTGAGAATATTTAGACACATTTGCATATTTTAAAAAAAACAGTGGATGTCTGGGCAAAAATTAAACACCCTAATGTGTTTTTAAAAATTGATTAATGGTTAATAACAATAAATGATAAACTATTTCATGGTTTTAAGAAACTCATCTCATTCCAGAGAATGCATGTGATTTTTCTACGTATTTTAAATAAAATGGTATATTTAGAAGCCATACTTTTCAGCTCTGTTGGTAAGCCAGAGTGGTGTTAGCAGTATTGACATTTTTAGTATGTGAAAACAAATGGGCCATTCTCCGCTTGGAATATTTTAAAAAGTGAGAAACATTTCATAATATAAGGATCTATTGTATGAAATCACAGCACAGGTGTTGTGAAAGACACATACACACAAACCCATGGAATGTAAGTGTTCTGGTGTGAAGTACAGCTACTGTAGAAAATACATACATACATACATATATGTGTGTGTATGTGTAATTTTTGAGATTATAACAGTAACTTTTCTTTCTTCCTTTACTTCTCTCCAGACCCTCCCACAGACCCCTTCCCACTCTCCTGCCAATTTCTGGACTTTTTTTCATTAATTATTGTGGCATGCATATATGTATATACATGTATGTTTCTAGCTATAATCTCTCAATCATTATAATGTCAATTGTATGTGTGCTTTCAGAAGTGACCATTTGGCACCTTTTTGAGGGAAAACTACCTGTTAGTCTTCTGGCTTTCTCCATTTGCCTATGTTGCTTGTGTAAGGTTGAGGACTCTTGGTTTTTTCCCTGTCCACTCTGACATGTGCATTGGTCAGTGGTGTGGGTTTGGGGAGAGCTGCCCCTAATGGCATGAACATGTGAGAGCTGTCCTCATCTTTCTCTGACCACCACACTTAGGAGAGCTGGCTCCACCCCTCATCAGCTGCCATAAAATAGCAGTGGCATGGACACAGGAGAGCCGCACTATAGCCTTAGGATCTCCATAATTTGGGGCAACAGCAGAATAGCTGATAGGAGTCTCAATGAAGGACCAGTACTGATGATTTAGCAGAAGCCAGACACCTTGATCAGACCAACAACTCAGTACAATCAATGATCATTTGCAAGCAAAGCTATCTGGGCAAAACGATATACTGTGTGACACACCACAGCTCCATTTGTCACTATGCCTAACAAATATGTAATACAGAGGGAGGAAATAAGGAGAAGCAAGGTGGCAGACAGGTGCCAGAACAGGAGACAAGATAGTGAGACAGGTGTGAGAGAACGCTGGGGTTAAAAGAGGAACAAGTTACTGCCCAGAGGGGCCAGCACGATGTTTTATTTTAACTTTTATTTTTTTTAAATTTCCTTTCAGGGGTGACAAGGGTAGAAGGCAGAGATAAAAGGTCTGGGAAATGAGTGGGATTAGGGTACACAATGTGAAATTCCAAATGTGTCTATAAAAAATTAAGTTAAAAATAACTATAGAAACAAGCTAAGCATGGTCTTTAATCTACATCAAGAAATCATGTCTTTGTAACAGAGGGTGACCACTATAGAAAACCACAACCAAACAAAATGCAGAGTTGTGGAGCCCAGCCTTAATGCAGAGATCTACAAAACACTCCTGCACCAAAAGGCTTGGGTATCATTGCAGAAGAGGGCATAGAAAGATTGTACAAGCCAGAGGATCAAGGAATACAATGTAAGATTGTGTCTGTTAGTAATGTAAGAAGATACACCCTTAATGTCTCACCAACATGTTTGCTCAAATATGGAGAAAATACTTGTTTTATAAACAAAATTACAGAATAGAGAAGAAATCGTAGATATTCAAAGACCAATAAGTACAAGTTTTTATGGTTTGTTAGAAAGAATTGGTATTTTGTCCCATTTATTTTATTTATTTATTTATATTTATTTTATTTTATTGAGAAGGTGGTATTTATTTTATTTTTTTCTGGTATAATTTTGAGAACATTTTCTTCTTTTTTTAATTTATTATTTTATTATTTATTAAATTATTTTATTTATTTACATTCTATATATTGCCCCTCTTCCTGCTCCCCCCTTTCAGAGTTCTTCCCTCAACCTCTCCTTTGCCTCTGAGAGGATGCTCCATCCCAACCCACCCCACATACCCATACCTCCCCCCCCCAGGATTTCGCTTCGATGGAACATCAAATCTCTATAGGATTAGGTGCATCCTCTCCTGTTGAGACCAGACAAGGTAGTCCTTTTCTCCATATGTGCCAGGGGATACGGAGCAGCCCATGTATACTCTTTGGTTGGTGGCTTAGTCTCTGGGAGCTCTGAGAGGTATGGTTAGTTGATACTGTTGGTCTTTTATGGTGTTGCCATCCCCTTCAGTTCCTCCAGTCCTTCCCCTAACTCTTCCATAGGAGTCCCTGACCTCAGTACAATGGTTAGCTGTAAGTTAGCTGCTGGTAGAGAATCTCAAAGGACAGCTATACTGGGCTTCTGTCTGCTAGCACAACATGGCATCAGTAATAGTGTTGGGTTTGGTGCCCAGTCATGGGATGAATCCCAAATTGGACCAGTCACCGGATGCTCTTTCCCTCAATATCTGTTCCATTTTTGTCCCTGTATTTTATTTAGATAGGAACCATTCTGTGTTAAAAGTTTTGAAGATGGGTGGCTGGCCCCAACCCTCCACTTGGGGAACTTTCTATCTATTAGAAATTGTCTTGTCTCTTCAGGCTCCTTCTCTCCATTGTTGGGCATTTTGGCTACGGTCATCCCTATTGAGTCCAAGGAGCCTATTACATCCCAGGTCTCTAGGACTTTCTAGAGGTTCCCCCGCTCCCGACCCCTGCAGCTTCATATTTCCATTCATTCTCCTGACCTTCTGGGCTTCTCTACTGTCTCCCCCATAATGATCACAAATGGACAGTTTCCTGTCTCTCTTCTCTCTCATTCCCAGAGGCAAATATGCACATGCAACTTATGCAAATTCAAACATACATTTGGGAGACTGTTGTAGATAATTATGAAGAATAGAACATGGTCATGTTTGCTAGAAATATGGTTTATTTAAAATACAAATCTATTTTGCATAAACATTGAGAGCCAAGTTTGATGTAGTCCAGACATTATTAAGTACATTTTCAGAAGAATTTTTTTTTTACAGATTGTCATACTATATTGTCATTGATAACAATGAAACTAAATAGACAAGTTGGATTTATTTACTTTCCCTGAAATAATTGATGCTATAGATGTATTTCAGAGACCATTAAAATGATTCTGGTATTAGGATATTTGACTCAGAGAACTGAGTAGATGGAGCAAGTGCTGAATCCCCTCACTAGAAGCCACATGACCAGTAACTTCTCCAGCACAGTGGGCGGCAACAACCATAACCATAGCCACCATAGCCACCGCCATAGCCACCGCCATAGCCACCGCCATAGCCACAGCCATAGCCACAGCCATAGCCACAGCCATAGCCACAGCCTAGGCCACCATAGCCACAGCCTAGGCCACCATAGCCATAGCCCAGGCCTCTACAGTAAGTGCTATAGTAACACATGATGTCAGGAGTGGACTGGTCAGACAGAGATAAGAATAGGTTCTTTGAGTCTGGGTGCTACCATTAGCCAAGGGCCTTTTATATACCTGGGATGTTGTTAGGGGAAACCACAGGCATTATAGTGTCACACATCTCTCTACTATGCTTCGGAAAACACTGTGAGCATCATGCTATACTGGACAGACAAGGATTCATAATTGAGATAACTGTGCTCCTACCTCAGGATCTCATGGTCAAATCACGGAAATCCTTCAATTTTCAAGATTCTAGACCATTATTCTCCTAGCTTAGTGAATGCATCACATGATTTTGTCATATGATATAAATCATTAAATATTTTTCTTTTTTTTATTTGTAGCCTAGGCCACAGAAAGATCTTTGTGCTTTCTTTCCCATTGTTATGACTGTTACTTTGTAAGGATCTTATTTGTAGGAAAGCATTTTTGAAGCCTTGCTCATGAAGAATGAGCTATTTATTGTTTACATTATATGTAATTGATAGCAAGTTTTCATCTTATGTGAATTTATCTAGGTTTATTCTTAAGTACATTGTTTTTTCTGCATGTGGTTTTAAAACCATTGGAAGATAAAAATGTCATTTTATGTGCAGAAACTGTTCATGAGTGAACCAACATTCCACTTTGATAAACCTTCATTTAAAAACTTATTATTTTTATGTGTCCAGATTTTGAATGTGTGTCTATTATGTGGGTGTAGTGCTTGAAGGTGTTGGGGTGGATTGTGGGTATCCTGGAAATGGAATGAGAGAGGGTTGTGATTTGTATGGTGAGTGAATCCGGGTCCTCTAGTAAGAGAACTCAGAGCTCTTAATCAGTGAACAATGTTTCCAACTCTAACTTTACTTTGAAAAAATCAGGATCTGCATGTACTCTTAGACCTGAAAATCAGCCAGTGGCATCTTACTTTAAACATTTATCCAATATCTGGTAAGATGACTTACTGGGGTACAAGTACTTGGTATGTAAGTATGAGGACCTTAGTTACAATCTCTCAAACTATAAAAAATGCCACAAAGCCACAGGCCTATACCCTAGTGCTCTGTGGGTTACAGGCAGGATGATCTATGGACTTGCTGGTTTCCAGGCTAAGTCCATATTTAGTCATGTGTTAAAAGAATTAGGTGGGTAGATAGAACATAGAGTATTCTATGTCTTACTCTCATCTTCATATGAGTTCACTTGCCCCCTCTCACCTGTGTGCTTATACCACAGACACACTACATTCAAATTTTATACACATACATACATAAACACAAAGTTTAGGGTCCATTTCCAGAAATGTGCTATGTGGTAGAATATTTGTTGATTATGCACAAACATTAGAAACAGTCCTGAATACAGTCTTTTTTAAAAAGAGAACAAATAAGTCATATGTGCTGCCTTTGTCGCTCATTTTGTAGCTGATGGATTGGTACAAATGATGAAATGCCACCATTGAAAAGCATGGTTATGTTTGCATTAATTTTAATAAAGTTTTAAATTTGAGAGTTTGACAGTCCAACAGAGAAATCTATACCAATGAGGTCCTATAACTGCAAATGTAGATATTGTATGATTTCATGAGAAAAGTGCTCAGATGTTATTGTACCTATCTTAAAATGCCGTGGATCCACAAATACTGCCAGTGGTAAATGTATATAACCATTATATAAGAAAACCAGTGCCTACCTGGCTGCCTGCCAGGTATCTATCTGTCTGTCTGTCTGTCCATCCATCTATAATATGTCAATATAAGGAAAAAGCATATGATTTTGGAGCCCTTAGAGACTGGACAACCAACCAAACATCATACATGGACTGGACCTAGGCCTCCCTGCACATATATAGCAGATGTAGTTTGGTCTTCATATGGGTCCAGAGCAATTGGAGTGGGAGCTATCCTAAAAGCTATTGCCTGTAGGTGGGATATGTTCTTTTACCTGGGCTGCCTTGTCTGGCCTCAGTGGGAGAGCAAGTGCCTAGCCTTGCAGAGACTTGAAGCGCCAGGGTAGCAGAATACCCAGGGGGACTTCACCTGCTCAGAGGGGAAGAAGAGGGGAATGGGAGAAAACTGTGGGAGGGGTTTACCAGGACAGTGGCATCGAACAGGATGTAAAGTGAATAGGTGAAAAGTAAAATGTAAAAATAAAAAAAGAGCATATGGCTGAAACTATATTTGAAAGCACCATTGAAAACAGAATTCACATGAAAGGACTAAACATAAACTTCAAGCCATAAAACTCATATAAGATCACACAGGTAATTGTGGATTTTTTTGCTTGGTTTTTAAACATGAGTAGATGGGAGTTTAAAAACTTAGGTATAAAAAGTGAAAATGAACAAGTTGTCTTGTAGCCAGTTAAGAAGGTTCTATACAGCAGGACAATTCACATAGTGGAAAGAAACCAAACAGATCTAGCAGGTCTTGTTAAAGAATTGGGAATTAGTAACTAAAATTATATATATATAGTATCTACAACTGAACAGCACAATAAAATAGTTGTGTTAAAATGCTTAGAGATTTAAATAGACATCTATCAAAAGAAAACCTGTAGATATCCAAAGGGTAAAATAAAGTTCCATTTTACCTCTGTCTCATAATTGCAAGTCAAAGTTACAATGAGTCTGCTGTTAATTAAATGGCTATAGAGAGAAAATAGTATGTTTTAGTTATAGTTTCTATTGCTTTGATGAAACATCATGACCAATAACAAGATGAGTAGGAGTGGGTTTATTTGGCTCACACTTCCACATCAGTGTTCATCATCTAAGGAAGTCAGAGCACAAACTCAAACAAGGCAGGGACTGGGAGGCAGGACCTGATGCAGAGGCCATAGAGGGGTGCTGCTTACCAGCTTGCTCCTCATGGCTTGCTCAGCCTGCTTTACTGTAGAACACAGAACCAACATTGTGGGATGGCAATACCCACAATGATCTGGACCTCCCACATCAATCACTAATTAAGAAAATACCTTACAGTTGGGGTTTATGGAGAAATTTTCTCAATTGAGATTTCTTCCTTTCCAGTGACTCTAGCTTGAGTTAAGTTGACATAAAACTAGATAGCACATGTGTCATAGAAAACATAGGAAGAAACATAACCCTTGTACATTGTTGAGAATAGTGTTTTAACAACATTACAGGAAGCACTATGTAGACTATTTCCAAAATACTCATAGATCTAATGTCTTCTTCTTCTGAAAACTCAGGTATCAGACAAAAAGTTTTCATGACAAGAGTATGTATTCTAGCAACAAGTTCTTTGTGACAATACTTCAATAGCAGCACTGTGGAAAAAATCAAAGTGTCTATCACACTGTCCACTCTGTGTACCATCTTCTAATCCACACCTCTACCTGCAAACCTAGATCTGCATTCTATTACCTGGGCCACAGATCAGGCTGCCTCCAAAGAAGCCTGCTGCCACCTGGAACAACCAGGTGAGATACCCCTGCCATAATCCCCTGTCTGTTGAGACTCCATAAAGCCCAGCAGCTGTTAAGTCTGTCCCATCTCCTCTGCATTCCATATTTTCTGATCCACACCTCTACCTGACATCATGGATCTGCACCATACCCATAGAAGCTCAGCCTACCTCCCTGAAGGCCTCCTGTCACCCAGAACAACCAGCTCTTCCTGCCTTCCTGAAGTCCTGCTGCTACCTGGGACAATGAGGACAACCAGGACAACCAGCTCTGCCTGCTTACCTGGAGCCCTGAGGCTATCCAAGACAACCAGTGGCCTGATGCCATTAGGGAATACCACCTCTATCTGAAGTCCTAGAAGACTGCTACTACCAGGGAATATCAGACCAGTCAATACCAGAGACAAGCATCTGGCTAAATCTCAGCACAAGAACAGAATCAATAAAATCCAGGGCCATATGCAACATCAGCTTCCAACTCTCCTACTATAGAAATCACTGGATATCCTAATACACCTGAAGAGCTAGACAATGACCTTAAATCACAAATTAAGGAGATGATAGAGATCTGTAAGGAGGAAATAATAAAAATAAATTCAAGAAATACAGGAAAATAAAATCAAGAAGAAGAAGGCCTTTAAAGAGGAAATGAATAAATATAAAAACACACAAAAATACAAATAGGTGAAGGAAATAAACAAACCAGTTTAATACCTGAAAATAGAAGCAATAAAGAAAACACAAACAGAAGCAACCCTGGAGATGGAAAACCTAGGAAAGAGAATACGAACTACAGATGCAAACATCACCAATAGAATATAAAATATAGAGGAAAGAATCTCAGGCATAGAAGACATAAGATATTAATATATCAGTAATAAAAAGCCAAATCTAAAACGTTTCTAACACAAAATATCCAGGAAATTATGGATACAATGAAAAGACCAAAGCTGAGAATACTAGGAATAGAATAAGACTACCAGATTAAAGGCCCACAAAATATCTTCAATAAAGTCATAGAAGAAATTTTCCCTTACCCAAAGAAAGATATGGCTATGCATGTTCAAGGAGGTTCCAGAACACCAACTAGATTAGGCCAGAAAAAAATCCTCCCACCACATAATAATCAGAACATTAAATCTATAGAACAAAGAAAGAATATTAAAAGCTGTAAGGAAAAAAAAGACTAAGAACCATATAAAGGCAGACCTATCAGAATTGACATTTCAATATGGACTGTAAACGCCAGAAAAGGCTGGACAGACATCTTCCAGAAGCTAAGAGACCACAGATGTCAACCCAGGCTACTATACCCAGCAAAACTTTCAATCAACATAGCTAGAGAAACTAAGATATATCATAACAAAACTAAATTTATACAATATCTTTCCACTAATTCAGCCGTACAGGTGATACTTCAAAGAAAACTCCAACATAAAAAAGGTAACGGCACCCAAGAAAACACAAGAAATTAATATTTTCACAGCAAAACTAAAACAAGAACATCAAACACACACACACACACACAGACCAATAACATCAAAATAACTGGAACTAACAATAATTGGTCATTAATTAGCTCTCAACGTCAATGGACTCAATTCATCATTAAAAACATACTGGCCAACAGAGTGGTTGCATAAACAGGATCCATAATTCTGCTGCATACAAGAAACACCTCAGCAACAAAAATAGAGACCACTTCACAGTAAAGGCTTGGGTAAAGGTTTTCCAAGCAAATGGACTAGGAAACAAGCTGGAGTAATCATTCTAATATCTAATAAATAAACTTTCAACCAAAAGTAATCAAAGGAGAAGGGGAAGTTCACTTCATACTCAATAAAGAAAAAAATCCACCAAGATGACATCTCAGTCCTAACTATTCCTAAATGTAAAGGAATCCACATTCACAAAATGGACATAACTAAAACTTAAATCATACATCAAACCCCATTAATATTGGGAGACTTCAACAATGCACTCTGATCAACAGACAGGTCATCAAAACAGAAACCAAACAAAAAATAATGAAACTAACAGAGGTTATGATTAAAAAGAACTTAACAGATATCTACAGAATATTTCACCAAAACAACAACAACAAAAAAGAATATACTCAGTACTTCATGGAACCTTCCCCCAAATTGACCATGTACTTGTTCACAAACGAAGTCTCTACAGATACAAGAAGATTGAACTAAACCTTTGCATCTTATCAAATCACCATGTATTAAAACTGGACTTCATCAACAACAGAAACAACAGAAAGCCTACAAACTCAAGAAAACACAAAACAAAGCAAGAAAACAAACAAACAAAACCCCCAAAACAACAAACAAACCAAACATCTTTGATAAAAATCAGAGACTTTCTAGAATTCCATGGAAATGAAGGTACAACATACCTAAACTTATGGGATACAATGAAAGCTGTGTGAAGAGTAAAGTTTATAGCACTAAGTGCCTTCATAAAGAAAGTGGAGATTTCTCATACTAAAAACTTAAAAGTACACCTGAAATCTCTAGAATAAAAACAAACATACCCAAGAGGACTACATGGTATAAAACTCAGAGCTGAACTCAATCAATTGGAACTAAAGAGAGCAATACAAAGAAAAGCCCAGGAATGGATGGTTTCAGGCCAGAATTCTACCAGACACTCAAAGAAGAGCAAATACCAAGTCTCCTTAATCTATTTGATAAAATAGAAACAGAATGTACATCACCAAACTCATTGTAAAAGGCCACAGTCACCCTAATACCCAAACCAAACAAAAAACAAAGAGAATTTCAGACCAATCTCCCTTACGAACACCGATGCAAAACTACTCAATAAAATACTCACAAGCCAAATTCAATAGCATATCTAAAACATCATCCACTATGATCATGGTCATCCCTGTAATGCAAGGGTGGTTTAATATATAAAAAAATACATCAATGTAATCTATCATATAAACTAATTGAAAGAAAAAGCCACATGGCCATATCATTAGATGGTGAAAATGCCTTTGACAAAAATCCAACACCATTTTAAATTCTTGGAGAGATTATATATAGAAGTCACATACCTAAATACAACAAATGCAATATATAGTAGCCCAATAACCAACATCAAAGTACATGGAGAGAAACTTAAAGCAATTTCACTAAAATCAGGCACAAGGCAAGGCTGTGAACTCTCTTCCTACCTCTTAAATATCACATTTGAAGTTCTAGCTAAAGTAACCAGACAATTCAAGAAGATGAAGGGAATACAAATTAAAAAGGAAGATGTCAAAGTATCTCTACTTACACATACTACATGAAAGTATACATAAGTACCCTAAAAAATACCAGTGAACTTATACAGCTAATAAACACCTTAAGAAAACTGACAGGATAAAACATTAACTCAAAATATCAGTAGACCTCCCTTATTCAAATGATAAACTGACTGAGAAAGAAATTAGGGAAACAATATTCTTCACAATATTCACAAATAATATAAAATATCTTGGTGCAACTCTAACCAAGAAAGTGAAAGATCTGTATGACAAGCACTTCAAGTCCCTGGAGAAATTGAAGAAGACATCAGAAGATGAAAAGATTTCCCATGCTCATGGATAGGTAGGATTAATATAGTGAAAATGGTCATCCTCCCAAAAACAATCTACAGATTCATAAAATTCCCATCAAAATTCCAACACAATTCTTTACAGACCTTTAAAGAAGAATTCTTAACTTCACATGGAAAAACAAAAACAAAAACAAAACAAAACAAAAAACAGGATAGCTAAAACAATCCTATGATACTATAGAAGAACTTCTGGATATATCACCATTACTGATTTCAAGCTGTACTACAGAGAAATAGTAAAATTGCATGGTATAGAAACAGACAGTTTGATCAATGGAACAAAATCAAAGAACCAGAAACTAACACACACACCTATAGACACTTTGTTTTTTGACAAAGAAGGCAAAACCATACAAGTGAAAAATGAAGGCATTTTCAACAAATAGTGCTGATCTAATAGAATGTCTACATGTAGAATTTCAATAGATATTTATCATCTTGGAAAAAACTTAAATCGAGGTGTATCAACAATGTCAACATAAAGAGGATACATTGAATCTAATAGAGAGAAAGTAGAAAATAGCCTTGAACTTTTAGGCACAGAACACAACTTCCTGAACAGAATGCCAATGGCTCAGGCACTAAGGCCAAAAATTAATAAATGGGATCTCATGAACTGAGAAAGCTTTTATAAGGCAAAGAACACTGTCAATAGAACAAAATGGCAGGCAACAGATTGGGAGAAAATCTCCCCAACCCTACAGAGGGCTAATATCCAAAATATACAAAGAACTGAAGAAGTTAGACACCAAGAATCCAAATAACCCAGTTAAAAATATGCTACAGAGCTAAACAGAGAATTCTCAACAAAGAAATTTCAAATGGCCAAGAAGTATTAAATATTCAATTCCTTAGGTATCAGAGAACTGCAAACAAAAACAACCTTGAGATTCTAACATACTCATCAGAATTATAAAGATAAAAAAATTCAAAGTTCAGGACATGCTGATGAGGATATGAAGAAAGGGAAACACTTCTTCATAGATGATGGGAGTGCAAACTGGTACAACCACCCAGGAATTCAATCTGGCAGTTCCTCAGAAAATTGGGAATAGTTCTACATCAAGACCCATCTATATCACTCCTGGCAATATACCCAGAGATGATACCCACCATCCCACAAAGACACCCACTCAATTGTGTTCACAGAAGCTTTATTTTTAATAGCCCCAAACTGAAAACAACCCAGATGCCTTTCAACTGAAGAATGAATATAGAAAATGTGGCTCATTTACACAATAGAATACTACCCAGCTATTAAAAGCAAGGACATCATGAGTTTTTAAGGCAAATGGATGGAATTTAAAAAATATCATCCTGAGTGAGGTAACCCAGATCAAAACAGATATGCATGGCATATACTCACTTAAGAGTGGATAATAGCAGTAAAATAAAAGATACCCACCATATACTTCATAGACCCAGAGAGGCTAAACAAGAAGAAAACCTCAAGTGAAGATGTTTAAATCTCCTTGGAATGGGGAATAAAATAGTGGCAGATGGAGGGATGGAATTGGGTGGAAGGGGAACTGGGGGTGTTCAGGATCAGGTGTGTGGAGTGACAGGAGAGACAGCCAGGGAGCCAGGATAACTAATGGAAATTGGTGGCTGGTGGGGGGGTTGGGAGGTGGGGGCAATCTCTAGTATGTGCCAGAGACCTGGGATGGGGAAGGCTCCCAGGAGTCTATGGGGGTGACTTTAGCTGAGATTCCTAGTAGTATGAATCTGAAATCTGAAATGTCTATCTCCTGTAGCCAGGAAGACCCTCAGTGGAGGAATCAGAACAACAACACACCCACAAAACTTTGAACCTTAAATTTGCCTTGTCTTCAAGAAATGCAGGGACAAAGATGGAACAGAGACTGAAGAAATGCCCAACAAATAACTGGCCCAACTTGAGACCCACCCTAAGGGCAAGCACCCATCCCAAGAGCAAGCACCAATCACTGAGACTATTAATGATTCTATGTTATGCTTTCAGACAGAAGGCTAGTGTAATTGTCCTCTTAGAGACTCCACCTAGCAGCTGACTAAAATAGATGCAGAGGCATGCAGCCAAACATTCGATAGGACTTGAGGTCTCTTATGCAAGAATACAGAGAAAGACTTAGGGCCCTGAGGGAACTCCACAGGAAGACCAGCAGAATCAACTAACTGGAGCCTTGGAGGCTCAGAGACTGAACTGCCAACCAAAGAACACACACAGGCTGGAATTAGGACCCTGCATAGAAGTAGCAGATGTGCATCTTGGTTGGTCTTCATTTGGGCCCCCAGGAACTGGAGTGGGGGCTGTTCCTAACCTGTTTCCTGTCTGTGGGTCCCTTTCCCCTAACTGATCTGGCTTGTCTGGCTTTAGTGGGAGAGGATAGACCTAGCCCTGCAGAGACTTGATATGTCAGGGTAAGGGGGTATCCAGGGTGGAGAGCTTCCACCCTCTCAGAGGAGAAGTAGAGGGGGTATGGACATTGACTATGTGAGAGGAGGACCAGAAGGAGGGTAGGAGCAATCAAGATGTAAAGTGAATGAATAAATGAATGACAAAACCCTACAAAATGTCTATCAATATATAAATCCTAAATCAAAATGTTTGCCCTGATTCTCCTTCTTTCTTATTCTCTCTTTTTTACTCTTCTCTCATTTATTCACTATTACATATAAGTAATGAAGCAGGCACATATACACAAACATACATGCCAAACAGATAAGACATTAATAAAACAACAGGAAATGAGTATTTTCAAAGAAATTGTTTATTCATAATCTTATGTCTTCACACATAAGTTAATTTTCCCACAGAATCCTGGTCTAATTAGTATTACAAGGATTCTGAAGCACTCTGCAGGCTGTCACACATTCCACCTGGAGATGAGGATTGAGATAGAAATGCTCTTTTCATTTGTCTTCCTCAGAGTTGAGTATAACGTTGGCATTTTGGAAGATATTTAAAAATTCCTGCTATGAACTGAAATTTCTTTCAGTAAGACACCAGGTTACACCCAAGACTGAGCAGATGTTGAAACCCCTCAGTAGAAGCCACAGGACCAGTACCTTCTACAGCACAGTGGGCGGCAACAGCCATAACCATAGCCACCATAGCCACAGCCATAGCCACAGCCATAGCCACAGCCTAGGCCACCATAGCCATAGCTCAGACCTCTGTAGTATCCGCCATAGTAACACATGTTGTCCGGAGTACACTGTTCAGTTATCTGCTAAGAGCCTTTTATACAAAAAGATATTTGGTAGGGAAAACCACAAGTATTATCCTACATCTTTTTACTCTGTTTCAGAAAACAGCACAAGTCATGTGAAATACTGGATATATAGGCTGCATAGCTGAAATAATTGTGTTTCTGTGTCACAATTCTATGGTCAAATAATAAGATATCTGGCATGAAATTCTGGTTCCCTTTTCAACAGCTTGTCCACTATTATGTTACTCCATTTGTAGTTTATTGAAGACTTATGACCCAGTTTACTCATACAGTACAATTTTTTAAGTAGTATTTTTTTACTTATATTATTTTATTTCTAATATTCTGATACTCCACCAGAAGTTTCTTCCATTTCTCTTTTCTTCCCTTTATTCCTCCCCTTCCCTCCCCTCCCCCTTCCCTTCTCTTCTCTTCATTTTTTCTTTCCTTTCTCTTTCTTTCTTTCTTTCTTTCTTTCTTTCTTTCTTTCTTTCTTTCTTGTCTTGTATTTTTTTTTACATTTTCTGTTTTTGATTTGTGTTGTCTTTATGAAATGAGTGTTTTTTATTAAATTATTTTATTTACATTTCCAAATCTTGCCCCATTCCATTCCCCACTCCTCAAGTTTTTCACTTCATCCTACCTCCCCTCTATGCTTCTGAGATGGTGCTCCCCTACCTTCCTACACATTCCCACCTCCCCCTCACCAGCATCCTTCTTCCTGAGGTATCAAGTTTCCACATAATTCAGTGCATCCTTTCCCACTGAGGCCATACAAGACAGTCCTCTGCTACACATGTGCCCAGGGCCACAAACCAGCCCATGAATACTCCTTGGTTTTTAGCTTAGTTTATAGGAGCTATGAAAGATCTGGGTTAGTTGACACTGTTATTCTTCTTATGGTGTTTCAATCACCTTCAGCTTCTTCAGTCCTTCCTCTAACTGTTCTATATTGTTCACCAGCCTCTATCCAATGGTTGGCTGTATGTATGTGCATTTGTCTCAGTTAATTGCTGATAGAGCCTTTCAGAGGACAGCCATGCCAGGCTCCTGTCTGCACAAACAATATGTCCTCAGTAATAGTATCAGGATTTGGTGTGTACACATGGGATTTGTCCCAAGTTGGGCCTGTCATTGGGTGACATTTCTTTCAGTCTCTGACAATTTTTGTCCCTGTATTTCCTTTAGACAACAACAATTCTGGCTTACAAATTTTGAAGATAGGTGGGTGGTCCCCTGCTTCGGCTGGGAGACATGTCTATCTGCAGGAGGTGGTCTCTTCTCATTCCATCTTCCCACTGTTGGGCATTTTGGATAACGCCATTCCCATTGTAGTTTTGGTAGCCTCTCACATCCCATATCTAGTTGACTTTCTAGAGGTTTACCCTGCTTCCTAACCCCCACTGCTGCCTATTTTGAGTCATTCTCCTGGTCCTTTGTCTCTCCCCAAGACAAGGCTGCACACTCTCTCCCCATCTATTCAATATAGTACTTGAAGTTCTAGATAGAGCAATAAGACAACAAAAGGAGATCAAGAGGATAAAAATTAGAATGGAAGAAGTCAAGGTATCATTTTTTTGTGGATGATAAGATAGTATTCATAAGTGATCACAAAAATTCTACCAGAGAACTTCAACAGCTGACAAGCAACTTCAGCAGAGTGGCTGGATATAAAATTAGTAGCCTTCATATAATCAAATGATAACTAGACTGAGAAAGAAAATAGAGAAACACCACCCTTCACAATAGTCACAAATAATATAAAATATTTTGGTATAATTTTAACTAAACAAGTGAAAGCTCTATGTAACAAGAACTTCAAGTCTCTGAAGAAAGAAATTGAAGAAGATCTCAGAAGATGGAAAGATCTCCCATGCTAATGGTTTGGTGGAATAGCACAGTAAAAATGGCCACCCTATCAAAAGTAATCTACAGATTCAATCTAATCCTAAATAATCCAATTAAAAATGGGGTACAGAGCTAAACAGAGAAGTCTCAACAAAGTAATCCTGAATGGCCGTGAAGTACTTAAAGAAATGTTCAACATCCTTAATCATCAGGGAAATGCAAATCATAAAGATCCTGAGATTCTACCTTACATTAATCAGAATGGCCAAAATAAAAAACTCGAGAGTGTACATGCTGGTAAGGATGTGGAGAAAGAGGAACACTCTTCCATGGCTGGTGGGATTGCAAGCTGGTACAACCCCTCTGGAAATCAGTATGGCGGTTCCTCAGAATATTACAAATTGTTCTACTTGAAGACTCACTCCTGGGAATATACCCAAAAGTTACTCCATCATACTACAGTGACAAGTGCTCCACTAATGTTCATAGCAGCCTAATTATAATAGCCAGAAGCTGGAAACAACTCAGATGTCCCTCAACCGAAGAATGGATACAGAAAATGTGGCTCATTTACACAACAGAATACTGTTCAGCTATGTAAAATGAGAACATCATGAATTTTGCAGGCAAATGGTTGGAACTAGAAAATATCACCCTGAGTGGAGTAACACATACCCCAAAAGACATGCATGGTATGTACTCACTAATAAGAGGATATTAGCCAAAAGTTCAGAATACCCATGATATAATTCACAGACTGTAGGAAACAACAAGGAAGGCCCAAGTGTGCATACCTGAAACCCACTTAGGGGAACAAAATAACTATGGGAGATATGAGGGAGGAAACTGGGTGGGAGAAAGGAGGCAGAAAAATCAGGTATCAGGAGAGACAGGTGAAATGAGTTTTATGTCGAGGAATATCTCCTGAATCTCTAATACAGAATGAGTTGGGTGTTAATTAAGGTTTTTTTTTTGTAGTAATTAGTGTTGTAAATGTCTCCTACAAATGACTAGTCCCTGGAAACACAAAGTTGCATTTTTATGTACATAGGGATGACGTTGGCATTTTCAGTAAGCATTTAGATGTCTGATTCCAATATTGACGTGAATATAGATTAAGATGCTGAGGAAAAATTTGGAGAACTTGCCGAATCAGAAGTTTTTAGAAAATGAGAAGTCCATGATGAGAGATCCAGAATCACAAAGGTGCCAGAGAAGCCCACAGGTTCAGAAGCTGAGTATCAGACAATTAGCAAGAAAGCTTCTTCCTCAGCCTGAGCCAAAGCCTGAGGCAGGACCTGGGAAATCCCTGTTGCTTATTGTACATGTATGAGCTGTAAGGACCTTACAGTTCAGACTAGTCAAACAATGCCATGACAAATATGCAGGTGAGTTATTCTATATTTTTATTGTTAACTTATCAATGCATTTTTGTTCATGTTAAAAAAATAATTTCAATTAAGTTTATTTAAAGATCTCAATTTTCATAATCATATGTTACTCTCCTAAACCCAATTCTCTATCACTTATTGATACAGCTTTATCAAAATGTAGCATTAGACAAAATGTTATTATTTGGATAGTGAGTCTTGGCTAGTAGCTGTGTATACAAAGGTGCATAGCTCTAATAACTCAAGTGTTCCCAAATAATGCAAAAAATTAACACTACATACTTTCCTATGCTCTTTAACTGTACATCATTTTCTCCTGAAAGTGGTACTTTCAAAAGCTGAAATATATAACAACCTATTCACCTTTAAGATGTGTTAGTTCCTGTTAATCACTATAATTTTGCTTCTTACTGTCTCTCTTGTCGCACTGTGTGCTAGAGGTTGTCACTAAGTCACAGAGACATTTAAAAGTATTGTTATTCTCAGAGTAGCTTGTTAAAGTTATTTAATTACAAACATCTAATGCTAGGGTGTTGGATGAATGCCTCTATATATTTGCATTAGAGTATGGAATATTAATGGAATATTAATCCTCATAGAGGCTGAAATACACAATGGGGTTAGAAACAAAAAAAAAAAGAAAAAAAAGAAAAAAGGCTTGTTTTATTTATGAGGTGTTTGAAGTAACTTAAATTTCTTAAATTTCTATTTTTGTTTTTATGTGACTAAATTCATAACATAAAAAGTTAATGAATGCTTATTTTGAGTATAATTTTTTTAAGAATTTTTTATTCATGTGTACGTACAAATGTATGGTTGTGTGAGCTTCTGCTAAAAGTTGTGTGCATAGGATTCTGTGAAGTTGCCATTAGAGACAGTTGTGAGTTGCCCAATGTGAATGGTGGGAACTGAACTTCTAATTGCTCTTAACTGCAGAGCCATCTCTCTATCTCAAGAATGTCTATCAGGGCAAGGCTTTATAGTAAGCAGCAAGCAGGGAATATGTGTATAAGCATCTAATTGGAAAGCTACTGTGGTCTTTGATATAGTTGGCTGGTTCTGGGAATCATATAATAAACTTAACTTCTTCTCCCCTCTGCATTGGTGGTCGTTAGGGTGTAACCTGGAAATGCTGGCCTTGTTGGGGATTAGCCTAGAGATTGGAGCTAGGCTTGGGTTTTGTTGGGGGGCAACTTGGAAACTATGCTAGGTACCAGCCTGTTAGTTTACCTGAGTTCAAACTTACGTCAGGTTCTCTAAAATGGACTCTGAACTTGAAAGATTTGCCATCTCAGAATGTTATGGAAGAGCAACCATGCATAGCCTTTTATTACATTGCAGGCAGGAAGCAGAAAGAGGAGAGAACCTACAGTCTGTTATGACCTCCAAAAGCATGCCCTTGGTGACTTAATTCTAGCTAGATCTAGCCTCCAAAATTTCTAATATACTAAAATGTCACCAGAGAGGAAAGGATAGGCAAATGTTCAAAACTATGATAGACACTTCATATTTAAAACCTAGTATATATTAAGACAATGATTTATGAATTAAATGATAAGTAGTATGCAAATGAGAAACCCACTAAAATCTGATCAAGTTCTCACAGTAAAACTAAGAGTAAGTATAAGAAAGGTTGTTACTGAAAGAAACAAAACCACAAATATACACAAAATTGGACAAGTGTAAACTACCCACAAGAAACCTCTTATTATATGCATAACTAATTTTACAAGGTTAAAATTAACTTCTTCAGGTCAGTCACTTTAAATTACATGGCCTTTTTTTTTTTGTATTCACTTGTGTCATATCTAAGTCTCAAATTTCAAGCCAAATTGAGGTTGATGTGAAGTCATAGATATTGCCACTTTGCTGTATTTTTTTGGAATTATCTTTTTTTTTAAAAAAATGGATATTTTATTTACATTTCAAATGTTATCTCCTTTCCTGGTTTCCCCTCCAGAAACTCACTATCCTCTCCCCCTCCCCCTGCTTCTATTGAGGGTGCTTCTTACCCACCCACCCACTCTGGCCTCCCTGCCCTGGTATTCCCATACACTGGGGCATTGAGCCTTCACAAGACCCAGGGCCTCTCCTCCTGTTGATGCCTGACAAAGCCATCCTCTGCTACATGTGCGGCTGAAGCCATGGGTTTCTCAATGTGTACCCCTTGGTTGGTAGTTTAGTCCCTGGGAGCACTAGGGGGTCTGGTTGGTTGACATTGTTGTTCTTCCTATGAGGTTACAAACCCTTTCAGCTCCTTCAGTCCTCTAACTCCTCCATTGGGGACCCCGTGCTAAGTCCACTAGTTGGCTGCTAGCATCTACCTCTGTATTTGTCAGGCTCTGGCAAAGCCTCTCAGGAGACAGCTGTATCAGGCTCCTGTCAGCAAGCACTTCTTGGCATCTGTCATAGTGTCTGGGTTTGGTGACTGTATATGGGATGGATCCCTAGGTGGCACACTTTCTGGATGGCTTTTTCTTCAGTCTCTTCTCCACACTTTGTCTCCATATTTCTGGAATTATCTTGACAGTAGTTATTCCAATTGATCTATAGCATGTCTGTTCATGTGTATAATAAACCATGGTGGCACAGGAGGAGATTGTGTTGTTTGATCTATCTCAATATTGTTTCAAAAGACTGCTTCCTGTGAAGATAAATATTCATTCCAGTGAAGCTGTGCTCCAAATTTTGTTTAAGATGAATGACATGGGTATTCTGTAGTTTTTTTGGCTAATATCCACTTAATAGTGAGTACATAGCATGTATGTCCTTTTTGGTCTGAGGTACCTCACTTAGGATGATATTTTCTAGTTCTATCCATTTGCTTGCAAAACTCAGGAAAGTGGATGGGAGTCAGGGGGAGAGGGGAACCTGAATTGGTATTGGATGAGGGAAAAAAGACTGAAGCCCTGAGGGCCATCAGAAAGAATGGAAACAGGCGACCTATGGAGATAGGAGGTAGAGGGGACCCTCCAGAATGGAACAGAGACCTTGGAGGTGAAAGACATTCAGGACTCAAATGGAAGGACCTTAGATGAAATGTCAAACAGTAGGAAGAAGGAACTTATAGAGCCCAGTCCAGCAGGAAGACAGGGCATCAAGTGAGGGAGGGGTTGCCATCCAACAGTCAAAACTCTGACCCATATTTGTTCCTGTTGGAAAGAACTGCAGGGATGGAAATGGAGAGGAGCCTGAGGAAAAGAAGGTCCAGTGGCAGGCCCAAAGTGGGCTCCAGCTCAAGCGGAGGTCCCAAGGCCTGACACTGAGGCTATGAAGTGCTCACAGGAAGGGACCTATCATGACTGCCCTCTAGAAGAACCAACAAGCAGCTGAAAGAGTTAGATGCAGATATTTCCACCCAGCCAATGGACAGAAGCTGCTGACCCCTATGGTTGAATTAGGGAAAGGCTGAAAGAAGCTGAGGAGGAGGGTGACCTTGTAGGAGAACTAGCAGTCTCAATTAATCTGGACCCCCGAGATTTCTCAAACACTCAACCACCAAACAGGAAGCATATATCAGCTGATATGAGACCTCCAACACATATACAGCAGAGAACTGCCTGGTCTGTGTTCAGTCAGAGATAATGCACCCAATCCTCAAGAAACTGAAGTCCCCAGGGAGTTTAGAGGTCTGGTGGGGTGGGAGTAGGGAGTGGGAATAGCCTCTTGGAGACAGGGGGTGGATTGGAGGTATGGGATGTGGGACAGTTGGAGGGTGGAGGGGAGGGAATAAAATCTGGAGTGTCATATGTATATGTGTATGTATATGTGTATGTGTATATGCATATGTATATGATGAATGTTTAAGCTTTACAGAATTGATATAGACAAGCTTTACTAAGTTGTTCCAGATCCATGTGTCAAAGGCAAGGAATGCAATAATGAAACAGAGCACACCAAAGTATTTTTGTGAGATATTGTATCAGATGAAAATAACCAATAAAACAATACACACACACACAGACACGCGTGTGCGCACACACACACACAGACACGTGCGTGCGCATACACACACACACACACACACACACACACACACACACACACACACATCCCATTAATGGATACATTCATTGTGCATTAACATGATTTTGTTCTGTTTTGTTTAAAGCTTATAGAGAAAGTTTATACTCATGAAGTTTAATTTTTCCATAACTTAGAACTAAAAGTTTTTTCCCATTACAACTAATCATAATTTATTCAATAAGTACTTATTGTCTACAATAATACAGAAAAATTTTAGATCATTTATTAATATTTTTCATGTGAACCTGTGATCTTCTTAGGATTAGATTGTAGAACTTTGAAAGAAATCTTTTCAGAAAGTTAAAATGGCCTTTAGGTAAAAAAAAAAAAAAATGTAAACACTATAGAGTACATTAGTTTCATAATTTCTTATTGCATTATATATGTGTGTATGTATAAATATACACATGTACATCCTCATTACTTTCTGTGTATGACCAGTTACTTTACTAAGGATTCCTTTATGCATGTATAAGAGTATATTAAAATCTGGAGCTTCACAAACATAGACTCAGGATTTAATAAGTGTCACTATTCTGCCATCGGCTCTCTATTCCTGTGTAATTTTTAAAATCAATCCTTTCTGTGATACGATTTTCTTATCACTATTTTATCACAAAAGAAGTTTCATATATATGTATATCCATAAATCCATTTCCACACCAATTATGTTTAACAAATCTTGGCATCCTCTAAAATTTAATTCCTGTTAAACTTTCTACAAATGCTTCAAAACATATTTTGCAGGCTCTTTTTGGATAGAACTCATATTACATTAAGACATATCTTTCAATTCTTTTAAGAGTTGTAATAGTCTCTGGGATGCTTGTTTTCTGATGGACTATTGACTATTGATGAATCAACTAAGAACAATGGCTGCTGTCTCCATTTGTATATCTAACACAGAGTCCACTGGGTTCCAATATGTGGGCCTCAAATCCTGGTGACAATGAAACACCTCATTAAAAATAAATTAGAGAGAGAGAGAGAGAGAGAGAGAGAGAGAGAGAGAGAGAGAGAGAGAGGATTTCTTGGCCAGTTATATTTCTTCTTTTCATAACTAACTCAATATTTAGTTCCATACAATATTTTTTAAAAAACATTATATGAAACATTATATAAAACAACGTGGTTAAGTCAGACCCAGAGCCCTCTTCCATGTGTGGATTTCATCTTTGGATTGTTAGGTATGTGTCTTTAAATAGGTATAACCACCAATGTCAAGAGGTGGTTTGATAACATGATGTTTTTGTAAAATAATAATTGTACATTATTTTTCAGTGCCTTGGTCGTTCCAGTTTTGAGCTCATTATCAGGTTGTACGCAACTAGACATGACTTTCCCCCTGGAGAATGGGCCTCAAATCCAATCCAAAAGTAGATGGTTACCACTATAAATGTTATATTAGTATTGCACTACAGGGCACATCTCTGGCAGGTAATTAGCTCTCAGTTGTCACACCTGAGTAAGTGTTTGGATGACTTTTTATTTCCCACAATGTAAAAGCATTCTTTTGGTACTGTGAGGGCTAGACAGTAGAAGGAAACCTTCTAAGTCAGCTCAACATTCTGATTTTAAAATCCTGTCACTATTTCAGCATTTATGAAGTATAGATGTCTCATAAACAGAAGGAGACAAATGATAGAATTAATCAGAAACGGGGATGCTGGTGGAAAAGAGTTATGAGTGCCAAGGTCTGGCTCTTGTCTTACTTGGTGTTCACCTGGAAATGCAAGAGAAATCTCATGGAGACAAATAGGAGAATTTCTCACCTAAGGGAATTGTAGACCTTTATTAAGGGAAGAACATGGTAAGTAATAAATGTTAATTCAGTCAATTTAATATATGAGACATTCTTTATGGGTGCCATTCACACAAAGATTTTGTGTTAAAATGGGGAATGAGATATGTGTTTAACTGAATGAAGCTGATTGGGGTCATGTGTATGAGAGCCTAACACAGTTTTCTCCCTTTTAAAAGCACTTTCCAGGAAGGAATAACTTAGAACATTGTTGCCTTTGGGTTATGTGCTCATTGTCAACTAAGGACAGATGGTTATAAAAGATTCATCAGCAGGACAGGCTAAATGCATGTGTAGCTGTTACAACAGTCTAGACGAATCGTGATTTTTTTTTTTTTAGGAGTTGTAAGGTTTTACAACATATCTGGGATATTTTTCTAAAACCACTCACCACAGACAGATAAATATAAACAAAAGAAAATCAGGATTAATCCTGATTCCTACAAATTCTTGATTGTAAAGTATAATGAAAGCATAAGGAAGAGTGGGTGTCCTTTTACGTTGTTTCTACTTCTCTTGCAATGGCTGTTAGTCACTATTTAATGTTCACTTTGTGGGGTAGGAGAGATTACTTATAAAACATCATAGTAGGATATTGTGGAGAAAAATCACTGCCTCTCCTAGGATGAGTGTGCAAATAAATAAAGTAGAAATTGATGAATTTGATTTTATGTTCAGTTACATAATTCACAAGTATAGTTAATATGATTATCAAAGGAGACAGTGGGGAAAATTGATGAATTTTCTCTTTAGTTTTAGCCATAGGTAATATTACACTGCTAATCAACTAGATCTCTCTGAAGTTCTTATGAGTTACTCCCAATATTACTTGAAGAATAAGTGTAACACTTTGTAAGATTGGTTATTTAAAGTGCATAGATTCTTCATTCATTCATTAATTCTTGGTTTTAGCAGCACAGTTTTGCAGATTTTCCTGACCAAAAGATAAGTTCTTTTTCCATTGCTAATGTCTTTATTGGTCTGAGATGTATTTGTTCAGCAGAAAGTAGCCAGGATATGTGTAATTCCTGAAGATTGAATTCCCAAAGTATAAATCTCCCCAAATACTGCTCAGAAAAATTAAAATAGCAAGTTCTCTCATCCTAACAGTGGGAATTTCAATGTCCATGTCATGACCATTGACTTCCAAGAGGGAATAGAAAAGTGAATGAAGCCCAATATTGGGTCAGGAAGCATCCATGTAGCAAAACAAAAACCGGAGTTCAGTCACATTTCACTCGTGAGCACAAATATTCCTCCAACTTATTGGCTCATTCAAAAGAAATTACTTCATTGTAGACTAGGAAGGCTCACAATAATATTGGAGGTGTTACTAATATTATTTAAGTCATTTTTGTGGTCTGAATATGAATGTATGAGAAATGTGATTCTCTATGCTAAACAGCATAGAGATATGGCAGAACAGGAAAAAGTCTTCAGATTCTTTGTGATATAGACTAGAGAAATCACAGGAGAATTTTTAAGAGGAGCAGCGCTGTATAGGCAAAGAATGTGAACATGTTTTAAGATGTGAGTCATGTCTTAAGGAGGAAAAGTGTGAATAAATAAATAATAAATAATCAGCTATTCATCACACTGCAAGACTTCAAAATAAAATGAATGCTCCTCAGAGCTGGTCGGTTCCCTTAATGTACCTCTATGCAATTGCACATGGTTTATCCCTGATGTAGTGTCAGTCTGTTTTATGTTTACTCTATCCTTTTGTCTTTTAGGTTTCTTTTCTCTATATTTTCAGAAGTAGTTTTATTGAAGTTTTATTTTAATATTTCATTTTCAATATTTTCCAAGTTGAAGTCATGTAGAGACTGTCAGAGAGCTTTCATTTTTCTCATGCATTTTGTACTGCTCAAACCCACCACAGTATACAATCACAGTCTAAAATGAGCTGTGTGTAAGGACTGTGTGTACGGGAAACTGTTGGAGACTTATCTACAAAGAAATACATGTCTACATATCAGACATGCAAAATTCCTATGTCATCTTCTTAGGTGATGTCAGGTGTGTTTATGGTGGCATCTAAGAATATTCATTATTCATCCTGTCCAAAGTTTCAGAATGTATTACAGTCCTTCAGCTGACCATAGTTATGAAGTACAGTAAGCACAGTTATCACCCATCCATGGTGCAGGTGATCATAGAGTTTGCTTTGTGAGGTGTTTCCTTGTGACTTTGCTCTAACTGTTATAGCATTCACACCCTTTTACTCACCAGATTATGAAGAATTATGCTTGAGAAAATTGTATTTATTTTGATTCTAATATACAAGGTAACACATGAAAAATTATATAATAGTTTTCTTGTTCCATTTTTGTTTCTGACATTAATATAATTATACCATTCACCTTTTAAAACCTCCCTTCAAATTGTTCCATATAGCCCCCTTGCTCTCTTTCAAATTCATGTGATCTTTTATTAATCATTGATAGATATGTGTGCATGTTTAAATATATTTCTAAATGTCACCTTCTCAGTCTGTGTGATGTTACTTTCAGGTATGTTTTTGGGGGAGACTATGTGTTATTGGATAACCAATTAAAGTTCTCTTCTGGGAAAAGACTACTCCTACTCTCAGGATTCCTTAATTGTATTACTTTGTGTAGAGTTGCGGCCTTCTTAGCTTTCCTCTGTCCATCTTGGTATGTTTTATAATATTTTAATAGTCTGTTAAGTATATCTCTTGTCTTTAAATATGTAAATGTAACTAATTATCTTTAAATATTTTAAAATACTTTTGTTAATTATATTTTAGGGGAATTTTACTAAAATGTATGAAATTAATAATCTTAGGGGTTTTGATCTATTTAATGTTTAAAACTTTACGTTACCAATGACTAATGAAACCTGACTAAAATCCAAGCTTAACATTCTGAAACACTAGACCCAAAAATACCATACACATTTCTCATGTCAATATTTTTCTTTTATGGTTTTGCTGTAAAATACCAGCACTCTCTTCATTATTCCAAAGTTGTACCTTGCAACCAAAGAAATGATGGAAATAAAATGTGTCATTTTATTTAAAAATTGCATTTTCATGGAAGCCATAAATCAATCCTCCAAGAAAGACATTACAGAGTAACACAGGAGAGAGTCAGTGATAGTTTTCAAACTAAGCACAAAAAGCAAAGTTATTTTATTTCAACGAGACAACACCAGTCTTTTTTTATTAATATTGAAATTAGTAACATAATACTGAAATTCACTTTGTCATTGTTCAACATAGCTTGTTTTTACACTTCTACTCTCCACTCCATTTCCTGCCTCTATTTTTTCCCATTCACCCCTTTCTCTTCCAAGCAATCAGCCATTTGCATTTCCACACTTCCTGTATGAAAGTTTTTACTTTTTCTCCATTTCTTCCATGTTAAAATATCTTTTTATCTCTCATTATGTCCTTTCAAATTAATGACTCTTACTCTCATCTATAATAGCTTTCTAAACACACACATATAATAGTAATAAGCACATATATACATATGCAAACACACACATATTCATCTATTCTATGATCCATGTATGAAAGAAAACTTGCAAACGTGCAGTACTTATCTTTCCAAATTTAGTTGTATTTTTTTCAATATAATCATTTTCAGTTAAGTGTATAATAGGATACTTTCCTTGCAAATATCATACATCCTTAACCCTAGGGATATAAGGTGAAAAGAAGTGGAGATTTATATTTTCCTATGAAATTGATAAACCATATACTGCCCAAAGTTTATTAATTTATTTTCTCCTTCATGCTTGCTCTTGTCAGGATTCAGATTTGAGCAGATAATTTGGATAAAATCATCAAGGCCCTAGGGAGAGATAAATGCAAAAACATTTTAATAGGTATGCTTCTACCGTGCTTCTAATTTGAAAGCATGAAAATTACATAAGTATGCCCTGCACTAATTAGTTAATTGGTTTATTTTCCTCTGTTTTATCTAGAAAAACACAAACATACATTGTGGCCTTCGGGAACTGTCCTTGGTGCTGAACCAGGAACACTTTACTGAGAATGGCTTTATGTTCTTAGAATTATTGTATGCTTCTGTCATAGTGAATGGACTGTGTTGTCTTTGTAGACAAGCATTTAAAAGAATGCTATTATTATGCCTGCATATAGTATTTTAATGTTTTATATGATAAGAAAATGCAACACAACTTCAAATATTTTATGGAAGTCCTTAAATAATTTCATTGACTCATAATTTAAATTTAATATTAATATAAATTTGGCATTTTCACTGACCATACCTATCATACTCTATTAATAGTGTGCAATATGCATTACATTTATATTTCAAAATTGGAAGATATCTATCAATCATTTGAAGAAAGTTTATAATTTCATGTGAAAGTTCATAAAATATTAACATGTTAATTCAAAGTAGTCTTAAAGAAGTAGATGTTGAGGTTGTGCTAAATGTATTTTTTGATCTAGAAGAAAGCTATATTCAACACAATAAAGTTTTTGTATCTTCAAAAGAACATCTTTGAACATAAAATGCAAAATCACTGTAAGATGGAAATAGCGATGTGACATTTTATATCTGACTCTTCCAGGTGTTAATGGGGTGACAATTACTAGAGACTATCAAAGACAAAATTATTGGGGTGACTGACTTTACATTATATGATTCAAAATATGGTTTTAATATCTATGCTAGACTGTGGAGAATGTTGCAAACTGAAAAATTCAAGGGGAAGCATAGTGAGTCACATCCTTCAGTTCTCAAATGTACACTTTCAATAAAACAAACAGCCAAGCTCTGAATTGCATGGGTGTGGTCCTGTGTACCAGCTGTGTTGTACAATTTACTTATTAATTAAGAGTTTACTCTATGGCATAATATTTTAATAAGAGCAGTGTAAATCACTATAGCAATTACAGTTTCATTAAAAACAAATTTCCAGATTAACATATTCTCACATATATGCATTTGTGTCAAGCTTCATGTAGAGAGTGTCCTGTTATAGGTTTACACATAAGAAATGTTCGAAGCATAGTGTTATAGCACAAGGAAAATAATTATCAAATGAAATTTTTTATTGAAAATAATTAGCTAGTCTCATTTGAGGAATGTTGAGTGAGCATATTCTGTGTAGAATAACAATAGTAACAAAAATAGCAAAAGAAAAATTATTTTTATAAAACTAGATTTTCTGCATGATTATATTCAATTAACATGATGGATGAAGTGTTTAAAATATTCTTTTTCTACCTAAGTAAATCAAGGTGGATAACTCTTATTTAAAATAAACTAAGAGAAGGACCCAGCAACAGAATCAGGAAACAGATAAGTTCTAGAGTATTCTTAGGTTTTTCTCAATAAAATCATAAGGTCTAATATCTTCTATATCAGCACAAGCTACAACAGCTGTATCCATATCTGTCACAGCCATAGCCGCAGCCCAGAACACCATATCCACAGTCACAGCCGCAACCATATCCCAGGTCACAAAAATGAGGCCACCATGGCTCAGGGCACCATAATGCCACAATAACACATAATCTGAAGGTAGACTGTCCATAATTATAATGCCCTGTCAGTGGAGTGTCCTATTATAATAGGACAAACCACACTAAGGGTCATAATTTATTCTATATATATATATGTTAAGAAACAGTTTTACTATCATGATTGTTTAAACAAAGAATTCTCATAGGCTGCATGCTTTTTCTTTTTTTTCAGCTAGTACTCTCTATATGACTTGAGTTATTAGTCATTATATTTAAAAATCTGCAGCAAGATACAGACACTTACAGAAAATTATTTGACATAATTTAAAGAATTTAAGAAGAAAATAAAACAAGCTATTTACATGAAGACTTGGTATCTAGACATTTTAACCACACATATTTAATTTTTTTATGTGAGATACTTAAAGATTGATGTTTCCTCATGAAATCAGTAGATTATGGTAAATGGTTTTATTGTGTGTTTTTACCTTGTGTTGTTTCTTTATAAAATTAATTTAGAAAGTGTTGTAGCACTGTTCACAATAGAATCAGCATAGATGGCTATCAGCAAGCAGAAGGATGAAGGCATTGTGGCATATCTATGCAATTAAAAATCTTTACAACTACAAAGCATGTTGAAATCACAACATTTTCTAGAACAGGGTGGAACTTGACATCTTGATGTTAAGTGACTTGCTTTCTGCTTTTCATACTATATCAACTTTATACGCATGAAATTTCCCTAAATTTTCACCTATCTCCTGGATCTGGATTCCTGTGATGATCTCATGTAACAGCCTTTGGCTCTCTCTTTGCCTTGTAAAAACTGAGTCTTGGGTCTGGAATAGTTCATTACCTAAAGAGACAAATAAGCACTACAGAGTGTGTTTTATGTATCATCCTATGTAGGGTTCATTTTCCTGTGTCAAGACCATTGTTTACTTTGTTCTGTTTAGTCTATTCAAGAGTGGCTTGGCTTTCATTGTTTAGATTCCTTAAAGAAAAAGCAGGCATCCTTATGTTGAAACACTGGTGATAGGTCTGTGATGATAATTGTTAAGCTCCAAGGATGTAGAGTTCTCTGCTGCCATAATCATTCAATGTGGGGTAAATTATGCTCACAAAAATTGCCTAGAATTATAGCATAGAGGCCATGATTACATGCAAGAGTTATGAGTTCTGTTCAGAAGACTACAATGAAACAGGTATCTTACAGGAAAAAAAGAACATCTCATAGTTAAGGAGTTTTGCTTCTCTCATAGGACAGACTGAATCAGTTCAAAGTCAACATGATCATTTTAATTAGATTTTTAAAACACTTGCTGTTGACAACAGCTGGAAAGATGAAAAACAAGCACAAGAGTTTAGTTTGAAGAAAGCTTCCAAAAGAGAATATAAGTACTTTGGAGGAAATCTATTACCTGTGGGAGGAAAATCTTTTTGGAAAAATCGTTTCTAATCAGCTGTGAGATAATAAAATAAGCATTTCTTCCAAGTGGGAGGTAAACATATTTTCTTACTTGACTTATTGCCTATTTCTAAAATTAATTAACACATTCTTGAATTACTTAGGTGCTCCAAAATATAAGTTATTTACCTCTGAGGTATTGTTACCATCATGTATGAGATACTCAGAAACATGGCTCTTCATCGTTGCTTTAGAAATGAACATTCATCTCCGCAATTTCATTGACCAAGTCAAGAACACTACAATAAGATATTAAAGCAACACTGTGTTCATCACAGAAGAACTCAGAGGAATCTGGATATCTTTAAAGTTGGCTGAAATATTGTTCCCAATAGGAGAACTAGGTGGCTATGACCCAGCCTCACTAAGTACGCAGGTACCTATGTGCAACGAGTTCCTTTAGTAGAGAAAAAGAGAAGTGAAAAAGGTAACAGACTGCTTACCTGTCTCTGCATGTTGAGATTCCAGTGATTATTGTGACACTGAAAACAACAGAGACAGCTCTAGCCTAGCTAACAGGAAGTGGAACTTCTGTGTTAAGTATGTCTTAACTGGATATAACTAATGGTTATATCCTTATATCTGAAGTGTCACCATTTCTGAATATCAACATGTATATCAGATGCATAAAGCATGAGGCAATGATGTAGAATGAGCCTGCATTCTTGCTGGTGACTAACCAGCCATGGATGGCTTGATTGAGGGTGTTATGTAAATAATATATAACTTAATGTTTGCCTTAAAATAAAATCTACTTGTGACCAATTCACTGATATAAGAAATACCTGATTAAAAAATTTCTAAAAACATAAATTTGGAGCTGTGATTCAACTTATAAGTGAAATAGAGCTATAAAGGCTGGAATGTTTATGTTATAGAGAATCAGTTACTCTACAGAGAACATTTGGAGTAGAATGTGAATACTAACTGGGTTTAGTCACTATGGATTCTCGCATTTGGTGTTCACAAAACTTAGTTATACTTGTTGGACATTGCAGAAAAGTTTATGGAAAAATTGTAAGATCCAGAGCGTTAAGGCGTTTGCTGTGAGATTTATATCCTAGTAATGTCAGAAGGTACACCCATGAATTCTTACTGGTATGGTTGCCTAAACATTAGCTGGACAAAGACAACATTAGACAATAATTATACAACATGGAAAGCTCAGGAGACCTCAACCCTACATGAAGAACTATAGGCAACTAAGGTATTCTGAGAGCAGGAGAAATAGTCTTTCCCAGGGAAAGGCATACCAATTAGTTATTCAATACTCAGTAGTCATCCCTGAAAACATATATACAAATGTCAATGATACATAGACTGAGAAAGTTATGTTTATCTATTTTAGACTGAGGAAGTTATGTTTATCTATTTAGAAACACACACACACACACACACAACCCAAAAATTAAAAAAAAATTGAAGGTTATGGATTTGAAAGACAAAAGGGGCATGGTACATAGGATTTTGGTGGGGCGAGAAGAAAAAGGAAAATGGTATAATTACATTGTAATGTCAAAACTAAATAATAATTAAAATATTATTATTATTTAGAGACTGGGGAGATGGCTCAGTGGTAGGTAAAAAACAAGTATTGTTCTCACAGAGGACCAGCGTTTAGTTTATGACACTCATGTTGGGTGTCTCACAACTGCCTGTGTCTTTGGCCTAGTTCACTAGATTGTCATATAAGTACCCTCACTCACACAAACCCAAATACAGATGGATATATGTTTGTATAGCTAAAAATAAGCCTTTGAAAGAATTATTTAATAATACCTTTTACTATTATTTACATATTATTTATTATTATTAAAAATTGCAGTGTGTTTTACAATTTTGTCAGTATCTTTAATGTGTGTGTCCCATAATTGCTTTTGAATTCAGTTTGTTTTAATCAACAAGTCATATAAATATTGTATCTAGAATACATTAAGTATCTTCAAGAACATATAAGAATAAAGATAAAAATCTTTAAAAATTATTTTAGCATCCTGAAACCCTCTAAAACATTGTTGGTCCATAGATTCATAAATCCTCCCTGAAATTGTAATGTATAGTTCATGTGGTTATTGGTGACCCTTTTTATTATGTTTAGGAAGTGAATACAAATCTTTCTCAATGTTGATGTTTTGGTTTTACAAATTGAGAGTTTTTTCTAGTGTATATGAGATAAAATCTTTTGATTCTTTACTGTATGAGTTTGAGAATGGAATATTTTCTTTTTACATTTCATATCATACAAAATGTCTTTGCTATATAGATGCCTAATGTATGAAAATTTTAATTTTACAGTGTTACTGTGGAACATCTGTTTTCAAAACACTGCCTCTGGGTGTCACAGTGTGCTTGGATCACTGGGTTCTGGTAAAGAGTGACTCAATTAAGTGACCAAGGTGAATAAATTTAGGGAAAGGCCTTCCAAAACAATGTGCTCTACTGTAGACTCACCAAAAAGAAATCATGTTCTCAGAGCACACACTTTCCATACCCATTGTAACAGCGACATAAGCTCTATATAAGTGGCATTCGTTGAGAAGCTTCATTGTGATGAAGTTGCCAGAAGGCAATAAAAGACACATTACATATTTCTCAGAAGCACCACTTACAATGTAGTTGTGTCCTGAGAGGTTAGGGGAAACAAGAAGTAAGTATGGCAGGCAGCCACTAGAGTTCATGTTTTGAAGTCTTTGTCACTTAAACAAAACAAAGAAAAATGAGATAATTCTATATGGAAAGGAAGGTACACAACCACATGGTAGATCAGTTTTAAGTACTTTATAATATACTCAGAGGGACAAAAGTCAGGGACATACAGGAATGTAGTGCCTACACTTTGACTGTTGTCACAGGTTTCAATGTAACCATTTACATGTAAAATGATAGGAAAGATAAGTAAAAATAAAAACAGTTAATTTTTAGAAACAAAATTTATTGCTGGTACTATGGGAGATTTTAAAAGATATTATCATTTTGTAAAAAGATACATATCACTCTTCTTATAGCTGATATATAGAGTTGTCATGTTGAAGTGTCTGTATAGGATGAAGACCAGTGATAAAATCCATGTTCATAATATTCAAATCCAACAAATTCAGGGCTTTCAAGTTGGTTTATCAACTCTACAAGAAAAGCACCAGACACCATAGGATGAACTGCACCTACTGCCTCCATAGCCTCTGTAGTTGGAGCCATAGTCACAACCAAACCCATATACCATACGATTGTCTCCATAGACATTGCCATAGATCATGGTCCCAAGAGAAGATGACTCTGGTTTAGAAGAGGAGGGTATTTCCCCTGAGTCTGGACATTATTATTGTCACACAATCTTTTGCACTCCTTTACAAGAAGGCATGGCCAATCTGTAGAATCTATTTGCATAAACCACAAGAAATACTGCCAACAAAAGTCTCATAAATCTTATATTTCATAAGGTACAGTGAAGCTTTTATGGCCAAGAATCCTGTACAGTCAAGATTTTCACAAATTATATGTATTAAAAGCCAGGTTTTGAAATAGTTTTAAGATCTTCCTCATTAAAAGGTCAAATATAAATTCCATAATGAGATTTTATGATGTCATAGTAACTATGTAAATTGTTCTCAGCTTGTTAATACTCTCAAATTCTTGTGTCAGACACAGGCAGAAATGCAAGACTTTGTAGATTATCTGTCATATGTCATCTAATATTGTCCTGCATCTCTTTTCAGATGAATTGACTTTACTTTTATTATACAAATGAAGTAAAATCTTTGTAATGTACAACTGTATAAATGAGTAAATATTTTATTTTTGTGATGAACCAAATTATACCTCTCTTTGTCATTTCTATAAGAAAATAAAACATCTATTTTGTACTTCAAGAAAATATCAACATAAATTAGAGCTTTAGCTGTACATTAAATGTTTCCTTCATGCCAACCCTCCTGATAAGGACTGTGATGTGATATGCTGGGTTTTGAGTGGAACATCTATATCTGTTGTGTAATGACATCTGTTGAAGTTTAAGGGATATTTTTCTCCTATCATGGTCAAGGAACTGGTAAACCTTATCTAGTAATTGGTTCTAAGTATTGTGTGTCTGATATAAAACACACACACAACACATATATACATGTACACATATGTGTATACACACACAAAGACACACACAAACATACACACACACACAAACACACACACACACACACACACACACACACACACACACACACACATATTATTATATATCCTCCCTAGTTTTTTGATAAAATTCTACTTTGATGAACATGTAGTTCTGTGAGTATTTTTATTTTAGATCAAGAAATGCCTATATTTACCTTTGAGATGGAACACAGAAATAAGCTCTTAAATTATAAGGAAGCCAATTCCATAAAAATTAAACATGGGAAATAAAATGCAATCCAACCATTTTTTTTTATAAATTCAGATGATAAATTCAATATGAGTGGAAAAATCTGGTGTTTCAAAAACAGGTCAAGAATGATATATTGATAAAAATATAAAAATATCAAGCTTCTCACGCTTGTTTTCCAGATATTAAGCTATTGCCTTGGGACTTCACGTATGCTAATGATAAAGCTTTTCTGAAATAAATGAAGAGACTCTCCAAGGGCATGTAAGATTGTTGAAGGTACTTTGGAATGATGTAAGGAAGAGCTCAAGTTGGCTCATTGTATAACACAAAAGTAAAGCCAATTTTTTTATTGTATAACACAGGACACAGTTTGTGTATTTAAAAACAGCTATTTCCTGTTTTAAGACCTTGATACAAAACAATAATCTACAGATTTGATCCGAATATTCTTTAGATGATGATACATTGATTCACATTAAAGACTCATGGGTTGTTCAGCTGTGGCTAAACCACAGGAAATAGCTTGGATGACATATTTAAAATAAACTCAACTAATTATTCAAATTGCTTTGGAAATATGACCAATGACACAAGCCCATGGTCAGTCCCACCCACACTGAGAGTGTATAAAAGGACTTCCCTTCAGGCAGAAGTATACAGACTCAAATCTCCTACTCTCCTCTCTACCCTAGAACAACCTCAGCAACCAACACCATGTGTGGCTACTACGGAAACTACTATGGCGGCAGAGGCTATGGCTGCTGTGGCTATGGAGGACTGGGCTATGGCTATGGAGGCCTGGGCTGTGGCTATGGCTCCTACTATGGCTGTGGCTACCGTGGACTGGGCTGTGGCTATGGCTATGGCTGTGGCTATGGCTCACGCTCTCTCTATGGCTGTGGCTATGGATGTGGTTCAGGCTATGGCTCTGGATTTGGCTACTACTACTGAAGACACTATGAGATACTCCTACCTGCTCCAATTGTGATTCCAGGACTGCCCAATTCTCAACCCTACACTTTCTGAACCTTAGACTTCGAAGAATACGATCCTAAAGTGAAATGAAATCCATCATAGACTGGTGCTCACCTGTATGAAGTTGACCCATTCCTTGAACTTTCCTTCTCAAGAGAAATGGAGTGAAATTCAGCTGCATACTCAAAATAAGAGCAGAAGCCTTATTGATCTTCATCTTTTAATTTGTTTCTCTATTGTTCTAATAAACTTGATAATCTACAAAGTTTTTTAGTCATCTATCGTGAAATATTACTTAAATTTTTCATTTGAGTTTGCATGAATGATCATGTTAGGTATGGGTCTTCAGAGAACCAGAATCCATTTAACGTGTAAGAGTGTTATTACAAGGTTGACCCAGAGATAACCAACCATGCTCTTGGTTGGATTTTCAACCGTATCATGGAATGGAATACATATCATGGTTTGCAAATTTGGTCAAGAGATCATAGGCTATTCTACTACTGAAGTTTTGGTAAATACACATGTACATAAACTGATGTCTAAATATTTATGTGTTTCCCAGTTGATTGGTGCTGCTCTTAGCCTCTTCTACCAATGATCAGTGGTCAAAGTTGGGAAATATCAAAGTACCAAGATCAAAAGAGGGGGGAATGGTCAACTCTAAATGAGATGCACACACATAGCACTCACTCTGAGACCTGAGGGACTTTACGAGAATGGGGCTAGACAGATATAAGAACTGGAACCTGTGGATACATACTGGAAATTTATATATTGCTGTGGGAGTGATAAACAGAGGGCAGGTGTGAACACTTGCATAACACTTGCACACACATCTGTAAGAAGACATAGGAGAAGGTTGAATAGTAAGAAGAAGGGAACAGAGCCATCAAGAGTAAAGAGGTTTTCAATATTCTTTCTTTGTTCTGTCCTTAGTGTTTAGATTTTTATATAACACAAGGAGTTATTTTTCTGGCCTTATATCTATTTGGTATTCTCTGATTCTCTTGCACTTTGATTGGTATCTCTTTTTTTGTATTTAGAATTTTTTTGCTTCTCCTATTTGTTGAAAGTATTTCTTTGCCTTCAACCTTGTGGAGGGAACTAGAAAGGGGGATATCATTTGAGAAGTAAATGTATGGAATGATTAATATAAAAGAAAAAAGAAAAAATCTGATTATCATTAGTATGATAACCAGGATCCAGAAGGACAAGTGTGATATGTAGCTTGCAAGTAAATAATAACCAAGCTACAGTCTGTAGAATTAGGTTCCAGAAGGACAAGTATGATATGTAGCTTGCAAGTCAATAATAACCAAGCTACAATCTGTAGAACCACAGAAGTTTGGTAGAGTAAGGAACTAGGAGGTAACAGATAGATCTCCCTATGAATGTTAAATAGAACAAAGATTTACAGGTATGTGCATGTGTCTGCGTGCATGTGTCTGGGTATGTCATAAACTGGAAGATCAAGTAAAGAGAAGCAGAAAAAGATGTACAAGGGAAGGAATATTAGTGATAGGCAGCTAAAATTAAAGGTCACGTTAGGTGTAATATAAAGACCTAATCCAATAGAACATTTGTAAAATATATAAAATATATAAATGAATATATATATGTATATATATATATATATATATATATATATATATATATATATATATATGGTATTTAAAAAAATCAGCAAGTACTGAGGGAGACAGAACCCCAACTGGACATCACTCGTCACCAATGAAGCCTCTAGCACCAGGATTAGGTTATATTTAATTGAGTTGGCTAAAAGGGTCTCATGGGAATCCGCCAAAACCCAGGTTGTTTGCAAGTCTATAACTTGTTCTCCACAGATTGATGCAAGGCCTCATTGTTAACAATACCTACACAACTCATTGAAAATGGAGAAATCTGTCTGGTGACTACAGAGAACCTATCCTCATAATGGCTAGCAACGTTGGTACAGGAAAGTACTTTGCACACCACCAAAACACAACCTAGCAACAAACACTTTGGTTTACAGTGCTGTCCAGCTATCATGATATACTAGGGCAATGGTTGTACAAACTTGTGGGAGTGATCAGACAGTTTCTGATTGGACTTAAGATCTACTTCATGGGGTAGAATCTATACTGCCCATGGCTTGGTTGATCAATAATCTGAGAATATATATAGCCCAGGGACCTAGTATAAAACTACTGTAAAAAAAAACAATAAAATTACTCTTAGACATACTTTTATACTCATATCATAGTTCAGTGCCTTGCTCAGCCATCACCAGAGACATTTCCCTATGCAGCATATGTGAAGAAATACAGACCAACAGCCAGACATTATACAGGGAATAAAGAACCTTGGAATATTCATCCATAAATGAGATATCTCTACCAAATTCTTCCTCTAAAGGGTCAGAGAACCCTTTAAAGAAGGAGGCAGAAGGTTTAAGGACCACAGAGGATGGAGAGCACCAAGAAAACAAAGCCCTACATCAACAGGATTGATGAAGAATGGCTGCATAAGTCTATACTAGAGGAGGTCCTAGAGCTGAGATTGGAAGTGAACACACCCACATCCCTATGCAAAAAAATACCTCCAATTGATAACTGCTGTTAAATGAAAGTTTAACTTTCTCTAAGTGGGTTTTATTGAGAAGGAAACTAGTCTTAAGTGTAGACTGCATTCCCAGGAGTAAGTAGATGGCCAACAGAGTCAAACTCAGCTGAGTTTTTGGAGGTTCTTCTATGCGTCATCATAATGTTGTGCCAGGTCTCTAAAAATGTTTATCATGTAAAAATGTACTAATATTATTTTTTCATGATTTATTTATTTTTAATTCACATTACACCAAAATCACAGCCCTCCTCCTCTGTTTCCAGTCCTGCCCTTACAAATTTCTCCCATAATTCCCTCCCCATCTCCTCAGAGAAGGAGAAGTCCCTACTTGGGCACCACCCCGCCATGGGACATCTAGTTCCCGATTTTAGTCAGATTGCTTCAAGTGTCTCTCCATTGAATCTGATGCTTGCTATTGGCTTGCTGTATACCTTTTCTTTAAATGATGTTTCAGTACGTGCCTTGTATCCCTGCTCTCTCCTAGACTTAACATGAAGGGGTATTAGATTTTGCCAATGGCTTTTTCAGCATCTAGTGAGATGATAACCTGATTATTTTTCCTTCAGTTTGATTATACAGTGCATTAAGTTGATGGATTTTCATAAATTGATGCATCCCTGCATCCATGGGATGAAGCCTATTTGATCATGGCAGATGATGTCTTAGATGTACTCTTGGCTTGCAAGTATTTTGTTCAGTATTTTTGCATCAATGTTCATAAGGAAAATTGGTCTAAAATTCTCTTTCTTTGTGGAGTCTGTATGAATTAGGTATCAGGTTGACTGTAACCTCATAGAATGAGTTTGTAAATGTTCCTTATGTTTCTGTTTCATGAAATAGTTTGAAGAGTGTTGTTATTAGCTTTGTTTTTTGAAAGTCTGGTAGAATTCTGTGCTAAAGCCATCTGGGCCTGGACTTTGTTGGTTGGGAGGCTTTTAATGAGTACTTCTATCTTATTATGAGTTGTAGGACTATTTAGATTGTTTACCTGATCTTGATTTAACTATTTAACATAGTACTTGACATTCTAGCTAGAGTAATATTATTTTTAAACTTATTTTTATTTTAAATAATACTTATTTCTTTATTTTAAAATTACTTCTCTTTTTAATCCTGCAAGTCTTTGCATATATATTATTGCTTTAGGTTTCATGTTCTTATGGGATTCCTGTGTGTGCAAACAAGGACATGTGTATATATATATATATATATATATATATATATATATATATATATATATATGTTTCTTGTGCCTTTTCTGGGGTTTGTTCCTTATGTTTGTTTGCTTTGTCCTATTTTAATGTGTTTGCCTTGTTTTATTATTGTCCTGTAGAAATACATTTTTTTCTAATGAAAGATACAAATGGGAGGATCAGGATTAGAGAGGAGGTGGGGAAGGACTGAGAGGAGTAGAGGGAGGGGAAGCCATAATCATGCTGTAGTATATGAGAACACAATCTGTGTTCAATTATAGATAAAATATGAAAAGTAAGTATGATTTCAAGCCATCAGGCTGTGTATTGTGTGTGTGTGTGTGTAATGGTGTGTGTATTTATGAGTCCTGTTAGCCAACTATATATCTAAATAAAGTTGGAAAAATAGTGAACAAATTAAGTTTCAGATTTGATTTCAGACTCTGAATTTTATTCTGCATTCAAAAGGACTTTGCTAGTTATCATTTATCCTGTTTCTCTACTGTATTTGCTGACCAAGGATTTTACTGATTACTCTCCTGGAGCAACACAAGGTCTCTTTGATTGCCTTTCAAAAATCTGAGGTCTTGAAAATACATATGCAAGCTTAGTTTTTTCTTAACACTAAGTAAGTTATTTTATTTAAGATATTTAGAGATTTCTTAGTTTAGCCTAGGTAATTTATATAAACAAATATTCATGAAAAAAGCGATGTGTTTGCTTACCCTTAATGGAAAAATTTGATCTTTGTACACTTTACCAAATGGCATTAATTTATCCATTTTTAAAACTTAAAATGTCTAATTCATTTTTACTATTACTAGTGTCCCAGTATCCAAGCTGCTCAGTTTTTATTTTTATTTTCAGCTATTTATAAGACTTCCAGGTACATATTCAAAGAAGTAGAAGTTCTGATATGGAGAGAATTATAGACTAAAGCCTTTATTTTTTAACATTAAAACATATTGCTATTACAAAATGATCCCGGAAAGTAAAGCTTCTCATGATAAAATGATTTAATGAGCCAAGGCATCTTTTGTTTCTCAGGAGAAGCCAGGAGACCAGAGTCCTCCACAGCAGCATGTGTATCTATCATAGTTACAGCCATAGCCAAAGTCCAGAGCTTTAGCCACAACCCTGCCCATCATGATAGTAGCTGTAGAAACTCTCTGTGTTAGTAGTAGAGGGTCAGATTCCTGTTCATATTTTTAATGTCTTTTTGTATCAAGTGAGTGGTTTGAGGGGCAAGCTACAGACATACTAAGCTCATATAAGTGTAGGTATTGAAGCTGCCTAAAGTCTTTCTTCAACCAACATTCCTAAGACAACTTTATTATGTGTCAGGATGCCCAAGTAGATATGATGTACCGGCCTTTAATGAGAGACTCTTCTCCCATTTTATTAGCTTACTCATTCCAGATGCTAAATAAATGCAATCTCCAGCTTACACTATGTCATATAACCCAGAAAGATACTTCCTATTAAATTTCTACTTTTTCTTTTTTTAAATATTAATTATTTTATTTATTAATATCTCAGATCTTGGCTCCCCCTTCTGGTCACCACTACAATTCTCACTCTTCCTCCCTTCCCTTCACCTCTGAGAGGCTGCACACACCCCTACACCCTAGGCATCCTCCCTTCCTGGGGCATGAGGTCTCTACTGGATTAGGCACATCTTCTCCAACTGAGAACAGACAAGGCAGTCAGTCCTCTGCTACCTATGTTCCTGGGACCTTGGATGTGTCTCATATGCTCTTTGGTTGGTAGATCAGTCTCTGGAAACTCCCAGGAGTCCAGTTTAGTTGACACTATTGTCTTCCTATGGGCTAGTCATACCGTTCAATTCGTTCAATCCTTCTTCTAAATCTTCCATAGGATTCCCTGATCTGTGTACAATTCTTGACTGGAGTGTCTGCATCTGTCTCAGAGAGGTGCTGATAGAGCTTCCCAGAGGACAAACAGAGGCTCCTGGGTTTTTGTTTTTTAAAATTGGACATTTTATTTATTTGCCTTTTAAATGTTATCCCCTTTCCTGGTTTCCCTCTGGAACCTCCCTATCCCATCCCCCCTCTTCCTGCTTCTATAAAGGTGCTCCACTACCCACCTATACACTCCAACCACCCTGCCCATGAATTCCCCTACACTGGGGCATTGAGTTTTTACAGGATCAAGGGCCTCTTCTCCCATTGATACCAGACAAAGCCATCTTCTGTTACATTTGTGGCTGAAGTCATGGGTCCTTCAATGTGTACTCTTTTGTTGGTAGTTTAGTCCCTGGGAGCTCTAGGGGGTCTGGTTGGTCTATATTGTTCTTCCTATGAGGTTGCAAACCCATTCAGGTCCTTTAATCCTTTCTCTAACTCCTCCATTGGGGGCCCCATGCTAAGTCCAATGGTTGGCTGCTAGCATTCACCTCTGTATTTGTCAGGCTTTGCCAGAGCCTCTCAGGAGACAGCTGTATCAGGCTCCTGTCAGCAAGCACTTCTTGGCATCTGCATAGTGTCTGGGTTTGATGACAGGATATGGGATAGATCCACAGGTGGGGCAGTCTCTGGTTAACCTTTTCTTCAGTCTTTGCTCCACATTTGTCTTAATATTTCCTTCCATGCATATTTTTCTCCCTTCTAAGAAGGACTGAAACACACACAATTTGGTCTTAGTTCTTGAGCTTCATGTGGTCTGTGAATTGTATCTTGGGTATTCTGAGATTTTGGAATAATACCCACTTATCAGTGAGTGTATACCATGTCTATTTTTTTGTAACTGGTTTTCCTCTCTCAGGATGATATTTTCTAATTCCATTCATTTGCCTAAGAATTTCATGAACTCATTGTTTTTAATAGCTGAGTAATACTCCATTGTGTAAATGTACCACACTTTTTTTGTATTCATTCCTCTGTTGAAAAACATCTAGGTTATTTCCAGCTTCTGGTTATTATAAATAAGGCTTCTATGAACAAAGTGGAGCGTGTGTTCTTGTTATATGTTGGAGAATCTTTTGGGTATATGCCCAAGTGTGGTATAGCTGGGTCCTCAGGTAGTACTATGTCCAATTTTCTGACATACTGATGTTCAGAGTGGTTGCACCAGCTTACAATCCCATGAACAATAGAGGAATGCTGCTCTTTCTCTACATTCTTGCCAGCATCTGCTGTCACTTAAGTTTTAAATCTTAGTCATTCTGACTGGTGTGAGGAGGAATCTCAGGGTTGTTTTGATTTGCCTTTCCCTGATGACTAAGGACAGATGTTGAACATTTCTTTAGGTGCTATCATCTATCTATCTATCTATCTATCTATCTATCTATCTATCTGTCTATCTCCTCTTTCTCTTTTTTCTATGTCTGCCCTTCCCACTCTCTTTTATATCTCTTTCTTATTTATGCAAATATGAGCTATTGGTAACAAAGGCCTAGTTCAAAAATTTGGGTGTGGAAAAGGGATGTGTAGGGTGGGTGGAGGGCTGTAGAGGACAGTGAGAGATTCAAGAGGGTAGGAGGGTTACAGTGATCAAAATGTCCTTTATACATGTCTGAAAAAAATAAATTTGGGTTAAGTAAAATAAAAACTAAGAGGTAAAGAATAACATTACAGAAAGACCATAGTGAAAGCATTAATTTATAACATATTGAAGTCAAGATGTTTTGACATCTCCATATGGAGAGAAGGATCATTCACTTTAACTTATGCTTCATATATTCAAATGCTTACCAGTTTATACATTATCTATATCCATATTAGAGACACTGATGCTTATATCTACAGGTCCTAAATATACAAAAAGGGAAGGATTTATTCTGTCAGAAACATGAGTTTGAAAAAGCTCACAGAAATTCTTAAGACTCTATTGACATAGTACTGATGTAGAACACTGATAAATTTTATCTTGTTTCTGATATTCTTTACCAATGGATCAATCCAAATAGAGTTATCTGAAATTTTTATACAAATCTTAATTTGGTAATAGTCTGAAAAGTTTCTGACCTCTTCATAGATAGTCAAAGGCATGAACATCAATGGTGGGACTTTGTCATCATATTGGAGAATAAGACAAGTGACAGTCAGGAGTTGGTGAGATGGTCCAGTCAATGGAATTACTTCATGTATGACCTAGTGAACGAGTGCATGCACACACACACACACACACACACACACACACACACACACACACACACATACACGCACACACACACATGCACTCACAGTCACACCTTTAGAATCTAACTAAATAATTAATCAATAAAAGTGTGCTGAGAAAATAAGTTTGAACTTGATACAAGGACAGAGAATAAAGAGCACAAATGGAATATGAATCTACAGAATAAGGCTTATTTTTAAACTATTAATAGATAATTTATTTTGTTGATAAATGTACAATAGTTGCAAACATTAAGGGATTGTTGGTAACATAAATTCTATATGTTTTTACCATGGCAAATAAGATTGAAAATGAAACCTTAGATTTCATCTAAAAAGGGTAGCAAAAATAGTGGAGTATAAGCAAAATGATTCTACATGGTTTGGAGAAAGTCTGTTCCTTTAGTAGGACACCATCAAAGTTGGAAAAAACAAAAGGAGAGAAACTAGGTGATCTATGGAATAGCTTCTGAAGTGGAATTCTAATATATGTGGTAGTATCAAAGCCCAGCCAAAAAGTTCTTCAGAAATTGAAAGTGAATTCAGCTGGTTTCACTGGTGCTCAGAGTCTGGGGATGAAGATGGCACTTCAAAGTCTATGACTTTGATAAAATTGAAGTTTTATTGATTCATGTAAAGGATAACAACTTAGTTGCAGTAGAGACTAAAATATATGAGCAGAAAAATATAGAATTATCTAGATGCTGTCATGAATATATATCTATGAATTTCTGGAAGGATATAGAAGGGGACAGTGACAATCACTTCAGAAGGTTTGAAAACAAGATTTAGCCTCTTTTCTTTTGATTATGGATGTTCATGAAAACTTTATCATTCACAAGATCAGACAATGTTATACAAAACTTTGTCTTCCCATTAAGTGCAAAGTTATAGCTCTTAGGATTAAAATGAGAAAATAGTTAAATTTGTTGAAATATTAATTTCTGGAATTAAATGCTAAAGGTAAATTCCAATATCTTTTGTTAGCAAGGCACGTCAACAATAACTAATCTATCAATATGTCTGCTAAGAGAATACAAAAACACCCAGGTTTTTAGTTCCTTTAAAATCGCTTGATTTTTTTAAACAAAGTTAAGCAGTGTTCTAAGAGCTAAAATAGCACAATGAAAGACTAACACACAGGTTTTTTCTACCAGTGATTACTAAAAACTGAAGTTATTATTGCATTGACTGTATACTCTAAGACTTATATTTTCTAACTTGAAGTAGCCAATATCAAATTAAATGGAGAGAAACATGAAACAATTCCACTAAAATCAGGGACTAGACAAGTCTGACCACCTGCTCTCTACATATTCAATATAGTACTGGAAGTCTTAGCCACAGCAATTAGTCAACAAAGGGAGGTCAAAGGGATACAAATTGGAAAGGAAGAAGTCAAAATATCACTATTTGCAGATGATGTGATAGTCTACTTAAGTGACCCCAAAATTCCACTAGAGAACTCCTAAACCTGATAAACAACTTCAGCAAAGTTGCTGACTATAAAATTAACTCAAACAAGTAGCTTTCTTCTACTCAAAGGATAAACAGGCAGAGAAAGAAATTAGGGAGATGACATCTTTTGCAATAGTCACAAAAAGTATAAAATGCCTTGGTGTGAATCTAACCAAGCATATGAAAGATATGTATGACAAAAACTTCAAATATGTGAAGAAGGAAATCAAAGATCTCAGAAGATGGAAAGATCTCACATGCTCATTGGTGGGATTAATATAGTAAAAATGGCCATTTTGCCAAAAGCAATCTACAAATTCAGTGAAATCTTCATCAAAATTCCAACTTAATTCTTCACAGAGTTAAAAAGAGCAATTCTCAATTTCATTTGAAATAACAGAAAAAAAACCCAGGATAGCAAAACTATTCTTAACAATAAAAGATCTCCTGGGGGAATCACCATCCCTGACCTCAAGCTGTACTACAGAGCAATAGTGATAAAAACTGCATGGTATTGGTACAGAGTTAGTCAAGAAGATCAATGGAATAGAATTGAAGACCCAGAAATAAACACACACACCTATGGCCACTAGATGTTTGACAAAGGAGCTAAAACCAGTCAGTGGAAAAAAGACAGCATTTTCAAAAAATGGTGCTGGTTCAACTAGAGGTCAGCATGTAAAGAATGCAAATCGATCCATTCTTATCTCCTTGTACAAAACTCAAGTCCAAGTGGATCAAGTACCTCCACATAAAACCAGATACACTGAAACTAATAGAAGAGAAAGTGGGGAAGAGCCTCAAAAACATGAGCACAGGGGAAAAGTTCCTGAACAATACACCAATGGCTTATGCCCTAAGATCAAGAATTAACAAATGGGACCTCACGAAATTGCAAAGTTTCCATAAGGCAAAGGACACTGTCAATAGGACAAAATGACAACCAGTAGATTGGGAAAAGATCTTTACCAATCCTACATCTGATAGAGGGCTATTTTCCAAAATATACAAAGAACTCAAGAAATTAGACTCCGGACAATCAAATAACCCTATTAAAAATGGGGTACAAGAGCTAAACAAAATTTCCCAACTTAGGAAACTCAAGTGATTGGAAAGCACCTAAAGAAATGTTCAACATCCTTTGTCATTAGGGAAATGCAAATCAAAACAACCCTGAGATTCCACCTCACACCAGTCAGAATGGCTAAGAACAAACCAGGGGATACCAGATGCTGGCAAGAATGTGGAGAAAGAGGAACAATCCTCCAATGTTGGTGGGATTGCATGCTGTTACAACCACTCTGGAAATCAGTCTGGCACTTCCTTAGAAAATTGGACATAGCATTATCTGAGGACCCAGCTATGCCACTTCTGGGCATATACCCAAACACATAACAAGGACATATGCTCCACTATGTTCATAGCAGCCTTATTTATAATAGCCAGCAGCTGGAAAGAACCCAGATGTCCCTCAACAGAGGAATGGATACAGAAAATGTGGTACATTTACACAATGGAGTATTACTCAGTTATTAAAAACAATGAATTCATAACATCCTTAAGCAAATGGATGGATCTAGAGAATATCATCCTGAGTGAGGTAACTCGATCACAAAAGAACACACATAGCATGCACTCACTGATAAGTGGATGTTAGCCCAAAAGCACACAAAAGGGAGCCCAAGTCCTACACTGTCTGTATGGCCAGGAACAAGAGACCTGATAGCCCAGACACCAGGGTAATACCAAGCACAACTAGTTAAAAGAATCAATGAAATTCTTCCTACTCATTTTTATTTGGAAAGGGAGTCTAAATTTGATGTCTTCAGAGACTTCCTTGGAAGTGGGAGAAGAAAGATGGTAGGAGTTTGAAGAAATGGCAGACACAAAGAAAACATGGCCAATCTAATCAACAAAGCAGGATCAAATGGGCTCACAGAAGCTAAAGTAACAAGCACAGAGCATGCAAGAGTCTGCACCAAGTTCTCTGTGTAAATGCTATGGTGGTTAGCTTGTTGGTTTGTGAGGCTTCTAACGGTAGGAGCAGATGGGTCTTTGACTCTTTTGTTTGCTCCTGGAACTCTTCTCCTATTATTGGGTTGCCGTGTCCAACTTCAATATGAGGGCTTTGTCTTGTCTTTTTTTAAAATCTTGTTTAGTCCTGTTTGGCTGTCCTTTCTTGGAGGTCTTCTCTTTCTTCAAGAGGATACACAGGGTGTGGATCTGCAGGAAATGGGATGTAGAAGGGAGCTGGGAGTGAGTGGAGGGCAAACTATGGTTGGGATATATTATATGAGAGAAGAATCTATTTTCAATTTAAAAAAAAGATATTAATCTGTCTTTAAATAAGTGAATATGTTTTCTATTTCAAATATTTCAAACAGCCAAAAGTAAGTAAGATGTATCATATATCTATGTAGTAAAAATGGTCCTATTAAGAAACACACATACAAAGAATATTTAAAACATGCAGTGGATGAATTAGCAGACTAATATGTTGATGTAGTTATTAGCAATAAATATTTTTACTTCTATTCTTTTGAGTCACTGTGAATGCACACACTTGGCAAAACAAATTAGATAATTTAAAAAACAAATTCATTTTCACATTTAGATGATTGCCAGAAAAGGGATTAAAATACAGGACATGGTTAATACCTGAACTCTCTTAATTATAATATAAATGATAGGGCATGGTTAATACCTGAACTCTCTTAATTATAATGTAAATTAGCTTTAAATTCTAATCTCTGAATTTCACCCCAGAATATCTGAAAAGACATGTTAAAAATAATAATTACTGTGAACTATTATTGGAATGACAGAAATATGACTATAATATCAAAAATCAAAGTGAATTGGTTAACAATATTGCCTTCTCACATATATTTGATGAAGGATATATTCTTTTTTTAAAGGAAATATAGGTTATTTGATATTTTATTTATTTATATTTCAAATGTTATCTCCTTTCCTGGTTTCCCCTCTGGAAAACCCATATCCTATCCTACCTCCCCTTCTATGAAGGTGCCTCCCACACCCACCCACTCCCACCTCACTGCCCTGGCATTTAACTACACTGAGATATCTAGCTTTCACAGAACCATGGGTTTCTCTTCCCACTGATGCAAGACAAGTCCATCCTCTGCTACATATGCAGCTGGAGCCATATTCTAATGTTAAATGAGGTATGGTTAATTGATAATAGAAAATAATAATTTGAGAAAAATTGAAAATGAAACTTCATCATATAAGTTATTTTCCTTAATATTCAAGAGAAGATTCTAATTTGCATAGACCTTAGCCTATTGGAGTTTTAATTAATTATATTATTATCAACACTATGAATATCAAACATGAATTGAACTTTAATATATTTACATATATCTAATTTATTATATGTAAAACAATTTATATATGATATTTTATATATAAGCTGACATATGATATATTTAATTTAATACATTATTATAATGACATACTGTAATGCTAATATAAAAATATATTGTATAATAGATATCATATTATGGTAGATATCTAGCTCTGGAAGAAGAAATTTCACATAGATCAAGAGATAAGAAAAGTCACAATGCAAAAGTCACAATTTTTATGTAACTGAAATATTTTAAAAAATGGATAACTTTGAATGGGTTAAAAATAAGAATATAATTAAACTAGTATGGTTTTAATATATATATATAACATATGTTGTATATGATATATTATATGATATATATAATATATGATTATGTATACATATACATATATGTATACATATATATTATATGTGTGTGTATATGTATATATATATATATATATATATATGTATATGTATATATATAATTATTGTAGGTTTAAAAGTCCTTTTGAGGAAGGTTTAGGTGAGTGTATGTGTCACCTCTCATTGGTATTTTTGTGGGATACCTAACAGTGGGAGCAGATATTTTTTACTCTTTTGCTTGCTCTTGAGACTCTTTCTGCTCTTTTCTGAAGAGGAAGGGAAAGGGAAGTAGTGAATCAGGGAAGAAGGATATAGAGACTAGTAGGAGTGGAAGGAAAGTAAAGTGTTTGGGATGTGTTTTATGAGAAAAGAGTCGTGTGTCTGTGTCTGTGTATGTGTGTGTGTGTGTTAATCAGTTAATATTAACATATAAATATATATCAATTACAAAAACCCCTCAGTTGAACCAGGAGAGTTAAATTCAATATTCTACCTCTCTCATTTTGCTTTAAACTTCCCATCCCCACTCACCCAGATTCATGGTCTTTACAACTCTTGTGTAGGTAGGAGGGGAAAGAGGGTGAGCTGTCTTTCATGCATACATAGTCACTGCACTCACAAACCCACAGCAACCACCATTATTCATTTAAAAAAGGCGCACAGATAATTGGGGCTGTAAATATCAGTTGCATATAGCAACAGGGCTCGTGGGACCTAGCCTGGAGACATTGGCAGCTAAGTCTTCTACAGGATAGGGAATCATTGTTTTCATCAGCATAGGCTATGGTATATCCATACCCAAGTGGGCAGCTCCATGCACATGAGCAGGGGTTCCCTGGCCTTTGTTAAATACATGGGGTCACAAAACAAAAAGATATGAGAGAGAAAGAGAATTGTTCAGAAAACCACTTATCTTGCTGAGAGATTGGCAAGGGTAGAGTGGTAATAGGAGCAGAATACTGTATGCGCGTATACAAAACTGTCGGAGAACAAAATATCTAAGGAACAACTCTTAGATTCATTGATCCTCTCTATTGTTATCTTTGTTCCTATTTCATTAATTCCTGTGATGATGTTTGATTCCTAGACTTTTGTTTGCTGAGAATTTTAAGTTTCTTGCATGAAAGTCACATAGGATACATGGGGTTATTTTAACTTTTCTGAATTTGTTAAAGTTGGCTTCGTGTTCTACCATGTGATTTTTTGTTTTATAGAGGTGTTTCTCTGTGCTGTTGAGTAGAATTTATATTCTTTGGCAATAGGATAGAATATTTTGCAGATATATATTAGTCTATTTCATATAAAATAACATTTGATTCTGAGGTTTGTTTTCTGTTTATTTTGTGTCTACATGACCTACTTATTTAAAGAAGAAGGTGGTTGAAATCACATACTATTGTGGTGATTGTGTTAATCTGTGTCTTTAATCCCATTAGTATGCTTTTTATGGAATTGAGTTATCAACAATTTGGTGTATACATGTTTAGTATTTTGATATTTTCCTTTTAACTGCTCCCTTTTTAGAATGAAGTACCCTTCTTTGTCTCTTCTAAATAGTTTTCATTTGCAGTTTATTTTGACAGATATTAGGATGATAATACATGTTTGACTTCTGATCTCATTCACCTGGAATACTTTCAATTATTCTTTTACTTTAAAGTGATGTCTATCTTCAAGCTAAGATGAGTTTCTTATAGACAGCCTTTGAATGGGTTCTGTTTCTTAATCCATCATACTAACCTATCTTTTTTGTTGTTTATTGTTGGATTGTGTTCTTAGTTGAGCTTTGTTTTTCATTAACTTATAGCTTCATTTGTTTTTTTTTTCTAACTCTTTTGGCTGCTATTGTTTCTCTCTTCAGTTCAGGGCATTGGTTCCAATATTATTTTCAGTATACAGTGGCAATTTCAATGGGCATGTATTGAGGGAGAAATTTTTGGGAAATATCCCATGTCTAAGCAAAAAACTGTAGGCAACTATTAACTATTGGAGGAAGGAGAATTAGCCTTTCCTAAAGATGGGCCTGCTTATTGGTTGTCCAGTGCAGGGTGATCAGCCTTAAAACCATATACACACAAACAACACAAACAAAATCAACATGTTATATAATACATATATTATGTATTATACTATATAATATATATTACATAAAATATGTGATATATTATATATAATGTATTTAAATAAGTAAACAAATTCATGTAACAATGATACTCAAAGGAAAAAAGTTTTGCACTTGAGAGCTTGGCAGGCATGGAAAGTATTCCAGGAAATAAATGGAGATAACTCTATTTTATTCCAAATATTAAAAAAATAGTGAATAAATTACAATAAAAAAACCCTCAAAGTCCAAATACCAAGCCTCTTTAATGACTCAGGTATATTATCATGAGTGAAAAACAACAAAACAATTATGTTAGTCATAAAATTAGCCAGTGACATGAGCACATGGTGGGTCCCACCCTCAGTGATAGAATATAAAAGGGCCTCCCTTCAGGCAGAAGTATACAGACTCAAATCTCCTACTCTCCTCTCTACCCTAGAACAACCTCAGCAACCAACACCATGTGTGGCTACTACGGAAACTACTATGGCGGCAGAGGCTATGGCTTCTCTGGCTATGGAGGCCTGGGCTATGGCTATGGAGGCCTGGGCTGTGGCTATGGCTCCTACTATGGCTGTGGCTACCGTGGACTGGGCTGTGGCTATGGCTATGGCTGTGGCTATGGCTCACGCTCTCTCTATGGCTGTGGCTATGGATGTGGTTCAGGCTATGGCTCTGGCTTTGGCTACTACTACTGAAGACACCATGGGAGACTCTCACCCTCTTGAATGTGAGCTCAGAAATCTCCAATTCTGAACTCCATGTTTTCTGAACCTCTTTCTTAGAGGCTCTTACATCTCAAGTTTATAATGTGACCATGTTGAAGATATTCATTTGATGACCTTTAGATATAAGACCTGAAGAATTTATTTCTTCAAATTTGACTCCTGAGAATAAATATTGTTTAGATATCATCTTGTATACTTATATCTCTTGACAGGATAAGAAGAATCTTGTGTTTTGATTATTCTACATTTTCCTAATAAATTTATTCAATCTTTTAAACTACAATATTTGCTATTTCATTTACTTATTTATTTAGTGTGTGTGTGTGTGTGTGTGTCCTTTTGCCATAGAACACATATGGGAGTCAGAAGAAAACTTGAGAGCATGGTTCTTTTTCTTAAGTATGTGAGTAATAGTGTTTGTACTCATCTTGCCAGGTTTAAAGACATGTCCCTTTAATCCCTAAGTGATCTTTCTGATATTGTGATTTTCTGACATTATCCATACTTATATTTCATTGTTACATACAACTGCTTTTCTTAGGATATACCTACCTGCTTTCAAATTTCTACATCACTTGTGCCACCAAGTCCTTGGTTTGTGACATTAGGAACATAATAATCTTAACAATGCAGAAAATAGTCTTAACAAGGGACAAAGTGGCCCTTGTCCCTCCAGAATTTACACTTGACTGTTAGTTGGTTCTGTCCTGTGTAGGCCCATTACAAATCGCTGTTGATGTGAGGTCATGACTATATTGGCTCTGTTATGTACCAATTAGTTTTTCACAGCTAGAGCACCTATATTCAGGCTTTTCCATTATTTGTGCTCCTCTTCCATGTTGCTCCTGGGCTTCAGAGGTGGGCAGCATGAATGTTCTACCTGGAGTTGAGCACTCTGTTGTCATTTATTTTCTCTACCTTGAGCAGCCATCTGTCTCTGTATTTACCTCTGTTTATTCCCAGTTTACTTGATGACTGAGAATACTATGTGTATACAGGCAGCAACATAGGTAATTTAGAGGACCGTTTAGGTTTGTATCATTTTAGCTAAATAATTGTAGTTAAATTCTCCCCTAGAACTAAAGAACTCCATCAGTCATGGATTTTTAACTGGATTTTAGTACCAGTCATGAATTATGCTTTGTTTAATGGTCTCCAAAACAAATTATAGAACATTTGTTCAACCCTATAAGGCTTGAGTTCCTGCTACACCAGTGGGTATGTCTTGCCTGTTAGATTGGTATTGTAGTTCTTACAGTTCTTATCTTGGTAGGACCATTGAAACACATTGTCCTTCACAGATTCCACTGTATCTTCTGACCTAGTGAAAGATGGACAATAGTGAGGTAGTTGCCAGCTCACTTTCAAATTTATCATATATCCAAGGTGTGTAATGTCTTCTCCAATATGGTCTTATTTACTAGTTAGGGAGGAGTACCTCAAGCAATGTTAAGACCTTGTTTTAGCATGCTCTGTGGTTTCTTGTAGTAAAATTAGTGACTCTACAAAAGGAACTTAGTTTTCTAGAAAGATTTAACTTAGTTAAAAACATAGTTTCTTCAAATAATGTCTATATAAAACTTCCATTTCGTATTTTTTAATTCTTGAATCTTTAAAATTACTGCCAGATGAAACATGGCTAGTATGTTCTATCTTTTTTTTCAGGTTTCAACATAACTTTTATCATTCCTTTATTTAAAGAAAGTTGCTTTACAACTCCTCTCAGTAATCAACCACTTATATGGTGAATAGTAGGATACGCTTAAGGTTATATAAATTATAAAAGTCTAAAAATAATTTAACTTATAAACAAACTTCTGCAGATATAAAAGTCAACATAAGATGAAGATCTAAAAACTAACTTAAGTAATATAAGTACAAGTTACTTTTTGTCATTGTAAGATTTAAAAAATTCAAAGTTTAACATAATCAATAAAGTTCTGACAAGATGGTAAAGCATTGGCTACTATTTTTAGTCACAGCTTCTTGTGTTTTTAATCCTAAGCCGTAGCTTTTGCTATAAACCAAAGGCAGGTGTCTACTCCAGCTGTTTTTTTTTTTTTTTTTGAAATGAACAATAGTTTATTGTATAACAAAGTCTACAACCTAAGAAGCTACATAGAGTATTTGAATCATTTTTCTTTTTTCTTTTTCTTTTTTTAAATTTTATTTTATATTTTATTTACATTTAAGATGCCATCCCCTTTCCTCATTTCCCCTCCCTAGAAAGCCCCTGTCCCATCCCTCCCTTTCCTTTTTGCTCTTATACAATTTTTTTAAAATGTTAATCCAAGGATCTATAAGTTTGGTAATGCTCAATCAGAAGTGTCACCCAGTACCCAACCTAGATATAAAAACCAGCTTTGACTGGTAGAGACATGTGAACATCTGCCTTCATGCCTCCTCTCTGTTTCTCTCTCTCATCATCTAGCTTCTCCTCTCCTTCATCTTCTCTCCTTACTCCATATCTTCCTCTCAGTACTCCTTCCCACTTAGCTCCTCCTACATATCATTCTTCCTGTTAAAGTAAAATTTCTCTCAAAATACAATTAGAGCATACTTATTCCTAATTGTACCAGTGAGGTACAAGATAGTCCTAATAACCAGGCCATCATTTTGTTGACTAACCAGAACCTCTGTCATCATCTCTTCTAACTAAAACACTTACTTTTGATCCTGGCTTTTTTTTTTTTTTTTTTTTTTTTTTTTTTTTTTTTTTTTTTTTTTTTTTTTTTGCTTTACAATGAATGTCAGCTAAAAACCATGTACTCAGATCTTTTCTCTCAAAGTAAATAGCCAGGATTGGCTATGAGACTATAGGTCTTCAATCCCATCAGAAATCCAGAATGACTGGGTTAACTGAAGTTATGGGAAGCACTAAACATAGCTCTAAAACTTAGCCAATTTATAGAGACCGCTGAACACCTGAAAAGCCCCTATACTACTGAACGTTGGAGCATCAAATCTTCAGCCTTCTGGTCCAGAGATATCTGACAGACCTTAGTGATACAGGATTATTAAGGGCTGATTACTCTGTCTAGGCAGATATAATCAGTCGACTATTCTGCATGTGTGTCCTTTTCTGGACAGTAATTTGTCTGTAGATGGAAAGAGGCAATTCTTGTCTAGTGGCTGTCACCACACAACTGGAGTAACTCCAAGGATGCTCAATTTCTTCTTAGCATCCACGACAGGAAGCTGTCAGGAGCAGACAGGTCTCTAATCAGAATGGACATTAATATATAAATATTTGTAGCATCAGTACTATGGACTTCTGATGTTTTGAAAACCAACTATCCATGTAAGGTAATCTGGACTGTTGTCTGTTCACTCTTCTCAGCTATTTCTAAATAAAATATGGAAAACACCCTAACAATAAACTCAAAAATATGAATTTGCTATAGTCCCTTAACTCATAGGTTAACCATCCCAAACCAGTTTAAAAAGTTAAAGAAGGACTGGGTCTAGGCCTTGTATTCCTAAATGTGTTATACAGGCACAATGCCCATGAGAGTATCAATATTCATCTCATTTTTATATTAATAAGAGGCTCGTACCAATGACAATCTTGAATTTGAAATCAAAGTAAATTTTGTACCATTTAAGAAATTATAACTTCATCTTGATAATAATTATACAGATTTCTACCAATAGGTTATGTGTATGCAATAAGTCCTAGCTAATCCTCCGTGTTCCAACAAAACCACTACTTTTCCCTAAAAAGACAGACCATTATTAACCACATTAGTCCCCAAGCCCAGGAAATAGGGGTGCTGACTCTTCTTTAACTTCTTCAAGCTGATTATGGGCGTTGAGATATTAGAAGAGGTGTGGGGAGGGGAGAGTAAGTTGATAAGCCTCTGATGCTGTGTCTTCACTGAATCCAGATGGAATTCCAGGACATCAGAGTTTTGGACAGGTCTGCTCAGTATGCTTGATGAGTAGATACACCAAGGCTGTGTATTCTGCAATATACAATTCTCAGGACAAGTTTTAGTATCAAGAAAACAAAATTTTCCCCCCTAGGGGGCTGAAATTTTTTTAAAGATATTGGTTCTAACAACTTTTCTTTTTTTTTTTCCCTTTTTAAAATTGGTTGTAATATTTACATTTCAGATTTTATCCCTTTACCCCACTTCCTCCCACCACCCAGAAACCTCCTATCCCATCCCCCTCCTCATGCTTCTATGAGGCAGTGACCGCACCTACCCCCCCCACTATCCCCTCCCCACCCTCACATTCCCCTCCACTCTGTGTTTATTTTTTATGGGACCAAGAAATTCCTCTCCCACCTATGCTCGACAAGGCCATCCTCCCCTACATATACCACTGGAGTCTTGGGTCCCTCCCTATGTGTTCCCAGTCTGGTGGTTTAGACCCTGGGGGGCTCTGGTTGTTTGGTATTATTGCTTTCCTCCTGGAGTCACAAACCCTTTCTACTTCAGTCCTCTCTCTAAGTTCCCCATTGGGAAACCCCTGATCATATCAGTGGTTAACTGTGAGCATCGTCCTCTGAGTGTGTTAGTCATTGGCAGACCTCTAAGGAGACAGCTATATCATGTTCCTCACATTATGCACTTCCAGCCATTCACAACAATGTTTAGCTTAGGTGGCTGTACATGGGATGAATACCCAGACGGAATGGTCTACTGATGGCCCCTCCTTCAGTTTCTGTCCCATGTTTTGTTTCCATATTTGCTCCCTTGAACATTTTTGTTACTCGTTCTAAGTAGAACTGAGGCATCCCCTCTTGGTCTTCCTTCTTCATGAGCTTCATGTGGTCTGCGGGTTGAGTCTTCGCTAATCTAAGCTTTTGGGCTAACATCCGCTTAACAGTGAGTAAATACCCTGTGTGTTCTTTTGGGATTGGGTTAACTCACTCAAGATGATAATTTCTAGATCCATCCATTTACCTAAAAATTTCACAAATTCATTATTTTTAATAGCTGAGTAATACTCCATTGTGTAGATGTACCACATTTTTTGTATCCATTCCTCTGTTGAGGGACATCTTGGTTCTTTCCAGCTTCTGGCTATTATAAATAAGGCTGCTATGAACATAGTGGACCATATGTCTTTATTATATGATGGAGCATCTTCTGGGTATATGCCCAGGAGTGGTATAGCTGGATCCTCAGGTAATGCTATGTCCAGTTTTCTGAGGAACCGCCAGAATGATTTCCAGAGTGGTTGTACCAGCTTGCCATCCCACAAATATTGGAGGAGTGTTCCCCTTTCTCTGCATCCTCGCCAGCATCTACTATCACCTGAGTTTTTGATCTTAGCCATTCTGACTGGTGTGATGTGGTATCTCAGGGTTGTTTTGATTTGCATTTCCCTGATGACTAAGGATGTGGAGCATTTCTTAAGGTGCTTCTCAACCATTCGAGTTTCCTCTGTTGAGAATTCTTTGTTTAGCTCTGTACCCCATTTTGTATAGGGTTATATGGTTATCTGGAGTATAATTTCTTGAGTTCTTTGTATATCTTGGATATTAGTCCACTATCGGATATGGATTGGTTAGGATCTTTTCCCAATCTGTTGGTTGCTGATTTGTCTTATTGATAATGTCCTTTGTCTTACAGAAGCTTTGCAATTTGATGAGGTCCCATTTGTCAATTCTTGATCTTAGAGCATAAGCCATTGGTGTTCTGTTCAGGAACTTTTCCCCTGTGCCTAGGTATTCGAGGGTCTTTCCCACCTTCTCTTCTATTAGTTTCAGTGTATCTGGCTTTAAGTTAAGGTCTTTTATCCACTTGGATTTGAGCTTTGTACAAGGAGATATGAATGGATTGATTTGCATCCTTCTACATGTTGACCTCCAGTTGAACCAGTACCATTTGCTGAAAATGCTGTCCATTTTCCACTGGATGGTTTTAGCTCCTTTGTCAAAGATCAAGTGACAATAGGTATGTGGGCTCATTTCTGGAACTTCAGTTCTATTCCATTGATCTTCATGCCTGTCTCTGTACAAATACCATGCAGTTATTATTACTATTGCCCTGTAGTATAGGTTGAGGTCAGGGATGGTGATTCCCCCAAACGTTCTTTTGTTGTTGAGAATAGTTCTGGCTATCCTGGGTTTTTTGTTGTTCCAAATAAATTTGCAAATTGCTCTTTCTATCTCTATGAAGAATTGGTTTGTAATTTTGATGAGGATTGCATTGAATCTATAGATTGCTTTTGGCAAGATGGCCATTTTTACTATATTAATCCTGCCAATCCAGGAGCATGGGAGATCTTTCCATCTTCTGAGATCTTCGATTTCTTTCTTCAGAGACTTGAAGTTCTTGTCATACAGATCTTTCACTTGCTTGGTTAAATTCACTCCAAGATATTTTATATTGTTCGTGGTTATTGTGAAGGGTGTCATTTCCCTAATTTCTTTCTCAGCCTGTTTATCCTTTGAGTATAGGAAGGCTACTGATTTGTTTGAATTGATTTTATATCCAGCCACTTTACTGAAGTTGTTTATTAGGAGTTCTCTGGTGGAAGTTTTAGGTTCACTTAAGTATACTATCATATCATCTGCAAATAGTGAAATTTTGACTTCTTCCTTTCCTATTTGTATCCCTTTGACTTCCTTTTGTTGTCTGATCACTCTAGCTAGGACTTCCAGTACTATATTGAATAGGTAGGGTGAGAGTGGGCAGCCTTGTCTGGTCCCTGATCTTAGTGGGATTGCTTCAAGTTTCTCTCCATTTAATTTGATGTTGGCTACTGGCTTGCTATGTATTGCTTTTACTATGTTTAGGTATGGACCTTGAATTCCTAATCTTTCCAAGACTTTTAACATGAAAGGATGTTGTATTTTGTCAACTGTGTTCTCAGCATCTAGTGAGATGATCATGTGGTTTTTTTCTTTGAGTTTATTTATGTAGTAGATTACATTGATGAATTTCTGAATATTGAACCATCCCTGCATTCCTGGGATAAAGCCTACTTGATCATGATGGATGATTGCTTTGATGTGTTGTTGGATCTGGTTTGCGAGAATTTTATTGAGTATTTTTGCATTGATATTCATAAGAGAGATTGGTCTGTAGTTTTCCTTCTTTGTTGGGTCTTTGTGAGGCTTAGGTATGAGCGTAATTATAGCTTCATAGAATGAATTGGGTATTGTTCCTTCTGTTTCTATTCTGTGGAATAGTTTGAAGAGAATTGGTATTAGATCTTCCTGGAAGGTCTGATAGAATTCTGCACTAAAACCATGTGGTCTCAGACTTTTTTTGGTGGGGAGGTTTTTAATGACTGCTTATGTTTCTTTAGGGGTTATGCGACTCTTTAGATGGTTTATTTGCTCCTCGTTTAACTTTGGTACCTGGTATCTATCTAGAAAATTGTCCATTTCATCCAGATTTTCCAATTTTGTTGAGTATAGGCCTTTGTAGTAGGATCTGGAAATTTTTTTAATTTCCTCTGTTTCTGTTGTTATGTCTCCCTTTTTCAGTTCTGATTTTATTAATTTGAGTACTGTCTCTGTGCCCTTTGGTTAGTCTGGCTAAAGGTTTGTCTATCTTGTTGATTTTCTCAAAGAACCAACTCCGGGTTTTGTTGATATTTTGTATAGTTCTTTTTGTTTCAATTTGGTTGATTTCGGTCCTGAGTTTGATTATTTCCTGCCATCTACTCCTTTTGGGTATATTAGTTTCTTTTTGTTCTAACTCTTTCAGGTGTGCTGTCAATTTATTAATGTACGTTCTTTCCATTTTCTTTTTATAGGAACTTAGAGCTATGATTTTTCTTTTAGTACTGCTTTCATGGAGTCCCACAAGTTTTGATATGATGTGTCCTCATTTTCATTTAAATCTAAAGAGTCGTTAACTTCTTTCTTTATTTCATCCTTGACCAAGTTATCATTGAGTAGAGCATTGTTCAGTTTCCACGTGTATGTGGGCTTTCAGTTGTTTTTGTCCAAGTCAAAGACAAGTCTTAGTCCATGGTGGTCTGATAGGGTACAAGGAATTATTTCAATCTTTTTGTATCTGTTGAGGCCTGTTTTGTGACCAATTATATGGTTTATTTTGGAGAAGGTACCGTGAGGTGCTGAGAAAAGGGTATATTCTTTTGTTATAGGATGGAATGTTCTATAGATGTCAGTTAAGTCCAATTGGTTCATAACTTCTATTAGTTTCATTTTATCTTGGTTTAGTTTCTGTTTCCATGATCTGTCCATGGCTGAGAGTGGGGTGTTGAAATCTCCCACTATTATTGTGTGAGGTGCAATGTATGCTTTAAGCTTTAGTAAAGTTTCTTTTATGTATGTGGGTGCCCTTGCATTTGGAGCATAGATGTTCAGAATTGCAAGTTCCTCTTGGTACATTTTTCCTTTGATGAATATGAAGTGTCCTTCTTTATCTTTTTTGATTACTTTTGGTTGAAAACCGATTTTATTTGATACTCGAATTGCTATTCCAGCTTGCTTCTTGGGGCCATTTGCTTGGAAGATTGTTTTCCAACCTTTTACTCTGAGGTAGTGTCTGTATTTTTCACAAAGGTGTGTTTCCTGTATGCAGCAAAACGTTGGGTCCAGTTTATGTATCCAGTCTGATAGTCTATGTCTTTTTATTGGAGAATTGAGTCCATTGATATTAAGAGATATTAAGGAAAAATGAATGTTGTTTCCTGTTATTTTTGTTATTGGCAGTGGTGTTATGTTTGTATAGCTACCTTCTTTTAGGGTTGTTGGAAGATTACTTTCTTGCTTTTTCTAGGTTGTAGTTTCCCTCCTTGTGTTGGAGTTTTCCACCAATTATCCTTTGAAGGGCTGGAGAGAATCTTTGCCAGCTATATATCTAACAGAGGATAAATAGCTAGTATATATAAAAAACTCAAAATCAAAGAGTCAACACACAAACAACACAATTTTTAAAAAAGGGCTATAGATCTGAAATGATTTCCCCCGCTATGAGCCAGCATTGCTCCACAAGAGCCACAGACTTTCTAAAAAAACCTCAATGCAGTCATGAGAAAACCCCTTTTGAGTTTTAGCTCAGAGAAACCCAAAGAGTCTCCAAAATTATTATAGCTATATTTATTGCCCTAGATACCCTCACTCTGGATGAAGGGCTTAGAACATCTGAGTTGGATCTGGCCTGGAAGCTTTATTCCTGGGAGAATTTTTACAGAAATCTACAACTGATTAAAATTCAGAGATGAAGTGTTCTTGTAGTGCTGAGCTTCAATGGACACATCTACAATTAAACTGCTGCACCTGAGACCTGTGGCCCTAGTTCTATAAGAAAGGAGGCTGAGGAAGCCATTATGAGCTAGCCAGTATATGTCACTACTCCATGGCCTCTGCATGAGCTCGTACATCTAGCCTCCTTCCTTGCTTGAGTTCCTGACTTCCTTCAATGATTAACTGTGATATAGAAGCATAAGCCAAATAACCCCTGTCCTTCCTAACTTGCTTTTGGTCATGGGGTTTCATTATAACAACAGTAACCAGAACGAAGTCACATACTAAAACAGTAACCATAATGAAGTAACATACTAACAAGGAAGGGGTGAATCTCAGTGGGTCCCAGCCCCAGACATAGAACTACAGGAAACTAGGAAATGTGGAAAGTGGGTAAAATACTCTTTCTCAAGGAAGAACTGCTGTATTAGTCATTCACTGCAAAATGTTCAACCCCGAAAGCATATTTACACAAATACTTTTAAATGGATCGAAGAAATTGTATTTATTATATTTCCATATTTAGTATATATGTGACATATATGTGTATATATATATACAAATATATATATGTATATATATATATATATATATATATATACATATATATATATTGTATATATATACAAATATATATACACATATATGTCATGAATTTGAGATGGAGCAAAATAAGGGTGTATGTGAAGAGTTAAAGGGAGGAAGAGATGTAATTATATTTAATTTTTTAATAAAAATATAACATACATACATGGAAGTTCCAAATGTTACTAAGGTCTTAGAACTTAGAACTGAGGTCTGGCAAAGAAATACTTAGTTTACTATCAATAGTATTTTAGAATATTACATATTTTTTTACATATTTTTCATGTTTTTTCCTTTGTAATTTGTACTATTGTTCCACTTCATGGAATGATTCATGAAAAACTTCATGAATGAAATGAAATGAAAATAATTCATGAAAAATAATCAATTTTGCATATGGGAAGTTGGAATTAAGTATCAATAAGGCCCCTATTCTCATGGTATTTATTTCTTTAAGCATGTAGTGGAGAGGTGATTCAAGTCATGTCAGAAGCTGTAACAATAAAGGATCTCCAACATGACTGCCCAAACATGAGCTGAACTATAGATGTTCCAGAATGGACTGGGCAGACCAGAAGGCCTCCACCCTACATAAAGAACTACTGGCAAATAAGGAGTGCTGAGATTGGGAGAAATGGTCTTCCCCGGAAAAGAGCACATAAACTGGTTATCTAATACTGAATGATCATCTCTAAAAACATATATACCAATGAGATTACACAGACCACTGGCTTTATTTAGGAATATATGTATATAAATAAACATGTATGCAGGCAGATATAATATAAATATACTTATATTCATATTTTAACAATTTATAAATAAAGAGGTCATGGATTTGAAAGAGAGCAAGGGAGAGTGTATGGGAAAGTTTAGAGAAAGAAAAGGGAGGAGAGAAATAATGTAATTATATGGTAATTTCAAAATAAAAATGTTAAGTATTTTTAAAAGAGCATATTGGTTGTGTCTAAATTTTATCAACCTTCAATACAGTTGCCATAAACACCTGTTCTGGATGGGTGAGAAATAGCCAGTAGTTAATTGTAGAGGAAGGTGCAGAGTCCAGCATACCTTCTGCATGTCAAAGGAGCCAAACATGTTTGAGATTGAGGTAAAACTGTAGACAAATTGTAAAATACATTACAGAAAGATGTAGTTGGTCACTGCATGCTCCAGGGTTTTAGACAGTTCACCAAACCTTACTGTGTTTGAGAACGTAAACAAAATACCAAGAAATAAACCAAAATGGAATTGGGGTAGGCTCCACAGGAGTGTTGGCTGTCAGAAGCCCAAACATTTGAGGGAAAAGAGGTGAAAATTAGAAAATATATTAAATACATATTTCACAGGGAATTTTTTTTATTAAGAGAAATAGTGAATTAGGCAAATACCTAGGGAAACTAAAGAAAATTCCCCTGAGGAAACATTTTTTTTTTTGGTTTGTTTCTGCAGGAAATAAATTTTAATTATATTTCTGGGTAATAGCCATGTTGAACATTTTAGAAGAGAGGAGTGTATAAGCAGAAATACCAAAAGGATTTCTAGGGCAATAAAACTATGATACTATAATGCTGGGTGCATGCCAAGTAGGATTGTCAAAGTCCATAGAAGATATATCCTTAGCAGTCAGCATTAAGTATGGACTCTTGGAGATAATGATGCTTTGGTGTAATTCCTATGATGTAATAGGTATGCTATTGGGTATAGCTGCTGGTGACGGAGATGCAGGGAAGCAGAGAGGAGAGATGGTACATGAAAACTATCTGTAATTCTCAGGTCACAAATATGAAACTTTTCAAACATACGAGCTATTCACATTTTACATTCAAATTTTAAAAACAAAAATGTTTATGGGGGCTATCTCTGGCTCTGTTGCCTGCTTTGGATTCCTTTCTCCTAACTGGGCTGTCTTGTCTGGCATCAGTAGGAAAGCATGCACTTAGTCCTTCTGCATGTGACAAGGTTGGTTGGCTCTCATGGGGTCCTCTTCTTCTCTGAGGAAAAAAGGAGGGGGGTGGGAGAGAAAAGTGTTAGGTTGGGTTGGGGGATATATAGGGACCTGCAATCAGGATGTAAAGTGAATAAATAAATAAATAAATAAATAAATAAATAAATAAATGTTTTAATGTACATAAAGCATTCACTGATTATAAAACTTTATAAGACATAAATGACCCTTGAATATAATTCTAAAAGACTTGAGCCATAAATTTTATATCCTTGGCTTATATGGAAAAGTATAATGTCAAAACAAAGCTTCTCTGTCCTATTAAGCTTATGGTCATTGTTTTGGACATGTTTGTAGAATATGAATTGTTCTTTCAGTACCTTGAAAAGCTGTGCTTATTTTTACACAATGGAAAAAAATGCAGTGTTGTGTGTCCTCACAGCCTGGACATTCTTGTGACAATAACAAAGTCATGTAATATTTAATGGTTACTACAAAAGTTCTACATGAGTGACTAAAAGCAGATTTCCCATTCAATGTTACTTATTGTTACAAAGAAATTTTCTTTGAAAAAAAATATTGGTGAAATCAAATGTCTAAAAGATGTTCTTAATGATATTAACTTATCATTATAAGTCTTAAAATATTGACAATTTTTCTATCAGTAGCTGAATGACTTTTTTTTCTCAAAAATTCATAGAAACATTTCAGGTCTCACAAATTTTATAAACATAACTAGTAAAATCTCTTAAACATTTCAAAAGTTAAATATGGTATTTTAAAAATCATAATTTTTGAAGCCTTAGTTTATTGAATATATTTATATATATTCAATTAAATAATTGAATATATATTCAATAAAAATAATTATATATAAATATTTTTATTACTAATCTTTACATAAAATTAAAATCCATAAAAGAATTGGCTTTCATGAACATGAAAAGAAATTAGTTTAAAAAATTAAAATCTTTTTAATGAAAATTCCAGACACAAAGTTGGCTTAGTTTGTTGGTTCACTGAATTTTTAAATATTAAAGTAAAATTTAAAATAAATTGCAGTTAGCCTGTTCTTTAATTGCATTCTAAAGATGAAGTCCAAATCAAGTTTCTCTTTTATTGTTACTAGACAGCTATAATATTATAGAACAAAAATATTCTTAGTAAATAATAGATGAAATATTCTGCTTCAGATGGCTGAAGTGGGTGTACAAGGAAAAGAATATATATTTTATTCTGTGATGCAGGCAAGTAAGCACATGTGCAGCTTGGGTATGTCGTCCATGTATATAGCAGTTAAAATGAACATTTTTATGTTTTAGTGTTCTCTTATGATTAGTGTTAAATTGTTTCATGGGACCTAATTGGCAAACAAAACAAGCTTCCATAATAACTTTGAAGTTTTGTCACATGGTTGAGAAAAAAACTAATTAAATTACATCAGTCTTAAAATTAGCCAATAGCATGGGTGCAGGGTGGATTCCACCCACAAGGAGAGCATATAAAAGGGCCTCCCTTCAGGCAGAAGTATACAGACTCAAATCACCTACTCTCCTCTCTACCCTAGAACAACCTCAGCAACCAACACCATGTGTGGCTACTACGGAAACTACTATGGCGGCAGAGGCTATGGCTGCTGTGGCTATGGAGGCCTGGGCTATGGCTATGGAGGCCTGGGCTGTGGCTATGGCTCCTACTATGGCTGTGGCTACCGTGGACTGGGCTGTGGCTATGGCTATGGCTGTGGCTATGGCTCACGCTCTCTCTATGGCTGTGGCTATGGATGTGGTTCAGGCTATGGCTCTGGGTTTGGCTACTACTACTGAAGACACTATGAGATACTCCTACCTGCTCCAATTGTGATTCTAGGACTGCCCAATTCTCAATCCCACACTTTCTGAACCTTAGACTTCGAAGAATATGATCCTACAGTGAAATGAAATCCATCATAGACTGGAGCTCACCTGTATGAAGTTGACCCATTCCTTGAACTTTCCTTCTCAAAAGAAATGAAGTAAAATTCAGCTGCAAACCCCAAATAAGAGCAGAAGCCCTATTGACCTTCATGGTTTAATTTGTTTCTCTGTTGTTCTAATAAACTTGATAATCTACAAAGTTTTTTAGTCATTTATTGTGAAATATTACTTAAAATTTTCATTTGAGTTTGTATGAATGATCATGTGTTAGGTATGGGTTTTCAGAGAACCAGAATCCATTTAATGTGTAAGAGTGTTATTACAAGGTTGACCCAGAGATAACCAACCATGTTCTTGGTTGTATTTTCAACCTGTATCATGGAATGGAATACATATCATGGTTTGCAAATTTGGTCAAGAGATCATAGGCTATTCTACTACTGAAGTTTTGGTAAATACACATGTACATAAACTGATGTCTAAATATTTATGTGTTTCCCAGTTGATTGGTGCTGCTCTTAGCCTCTTCTACCAATGATCAGTGGTCAAAGTTGGGAAATATCAAAGTACCAAGATCAAAAGAGGGGGGAATGGTCAACTCTAAATGAGATGCACACACATAGTACTCACTCTGAGACCTGAGGGACTTCATGAGAATGGGGCTAGACAGATATAAGAACTGGAACATGTGGATACATACTGGAGATTTATATATTGGTATGGGAGTGATGAACAGAGGGCAGGTGTGAACATTTGCATAACACTTGCTCACACATCTATAAGAAGACATAGGAATAGGGGAAGGTTGGATAAGAAGAAGGGAACAAATCCATCAAGAGTAAAGAGGTTTTCAATATTCTCTTTTTTGGTCTGTATCCTTATTGTTTAGATTTTTATATGATACGAGGAGTTATTTTGCTTGCCTTGTATCTATTTGGTATTCTCTGATTCTCTTGCACTTTGATTGGTATCTCTTTTTTTTTATTTAGAATTTTTTCTTCTCCTATTTGTTGGAAATATTTCTCTGCCTTCAACCTTGTGGAGGGGGAACTAGAAAGTGGGATATCATTTGAGATGTAAATGTATGGAAAGATTAATAAAAAAAGAAAAAAGAAAAAAATTATTATTAGTATGATAACCAGGATCCAGAAGGACAAGTATGATATGTAGCTTGCAAGTCAATAATAACCAAGCTACAATCTGTAGAACCACAGAAGTTTGGTAGAGTAAGGAACTAGGAGGTAACAGATAGATCTCCCTATGAATGTTAAATAGAACAGAGATTTACAGGTATGTGCATGTGTCTGTGTGCATGTGTCTGGGTTTGTCTTAAACTGGAAGATCAAGTAAAGAGAAGCAGAAAAAGATGTACAAAGGAAGGAATATTAGTGATAGACAGCTAAAATTAAGGGTCACGTTAGGAGTAATATAAAGACCTAATCCAATATAAAGTTTGTAAAATATATACATGTATGAGTGGGATTTAAATAAAATCAGCAAGTACTGAGGGAGACAGAACCTCAACTGGGCATCTCTCATCACGAATGAAGCCTCTAGCACCAGGATTAGGTTATATTTGATTGAGTTGGCTAAAAGGGTCCCATGGGAATCCCCCAAAACCCAGGTTGTTTGCAAGACTATAACTTGTTCTCCACAAACTGATGGCAAGGCCTTATTGTTGACGACACCTACACAACTCATGGAAAAAGGAGAAATCTGTCTGGTGACTACAGAGAACCTATCCTCATAATGGCTAGCATCGTTGGTACAGGAAAGTACTTTGCACACCACCAAAGGATACACTTAAACACAAGCCTAGCAACAAACAACTTTGGTTTACAGTGATGTCCAGCTATCATGATATACTAGGGCAAACTATTGCGAGTGATCAGACAATTTCTGATTGGACTTAAGATCTACTTCATGGGGTAGAATCTATACTGCACATGGCTTGGTTGATCAATAATCTGAGAATATATATAGCCCAGGGACCTAGTATAAAACTACTGTAAAAAAATAACAATAAAATTACTCTTAGACATACTTTTATACTCACATCATAGTTCAGTGCCTTGCTCAGCCATCACCAGAGACATTTCCCTTTGCAGCATATGTGAACAAATACAGACCAACAGCCAGACATACAGAGAATAAAGTACCTTGGAATATTCATCCCTAAATGAGATGTCTCTACCAAATTCTTCCTCTAAAGGGTCAGAGAACCCTTTAAAGAAGGAGACAGAAGGTCTAAGGACCACAGAGGATGGAGAGCACCAAGAAAACAAAGCCCTACATCAACAGGATTGATGAAGAATGCCTGCATAGGTCTATACTAGAGGAGGTCCTAGAGCTGAGTTTGGAAGTGGACACACCCCATCCCTATCTAAAAAAATATCTCCAATTGATAACTGCTGTTAAATGAAAATTTAGCTTTCTCCAAGGGAGTCTTATTGAGAAAGAAACTAGTCTTAAGTGTAGACTTCATTCCCGGGAGTAAGTAGATGGCCAACAGAATCAAACTCAGCTGCGTTTTTGGAGGTTCTTCTATGCCTCATCATAATGTTGTGCCAGGTCTCTAAGAATGTTTATCATTTAAAAAATGTATTAATATTATTTTTCATGATTTATTTATTTTTAATTCACATTACAACAAAATCACAGTCCTCTTCCTGTTTCCAGTCCTGCCCTTACAAATTCCTCCCATAATTCCATCTCCATCTCCTCAGAGAAGGAGAAGTCCCTACTTGGGCACCACCCTACTATGGGACATCTAGTCCCTGCAGGACTTACCTTGTTCCCGATTTTAGTCAGATTGCTTCAAGTGTCTCTCCATTGAATTTGATGTTGGCTATTAGCTTGCTGTATACCTTTTCTTTAAATGATGTTTCAGTATGTACCTTGTATCCCTGCTCTCTCCTAGACTTAACATGAAGGGGTATTAGATTTTGCCAATAGCTTTTTCAGCATCTAGTGAGATGATAACCTGATTATTTTTCCTTCAGTTTGATTATACAGTGCATTAAGTTGATAGATTTTCATAAATTGATGCATCCCTGCATCCATGGGATGAAGCCTATTTGATCATGGCAGATGATGTCTCATATGTACTCTTGGTTTGCAAGTATTTTGTTCAGTATTTTTGCATCAATGTTCATAAGGAAAATTGGTCTAAAATTCTCTTTCTTTGTTGAGTCTATGTGAATTAGGAATCAGGGTGACTGTGACCTCATAGAATGAGTTTGTAAATGTTCATTATGTTTCTGTTTCATGGAATAGTTTGAGAAGTGTGGTTGTTTGCTTTTTTTGGGAGTCTGGTAGAATTCTGTGCTAAAGGCACCTTGGCCTGGACTTTGTTGGTTGGGAGGCTTTTAATGAGTACTTCCATTTTCTTATGAGTTGTAGGACTATTTAGATTGTTTACCTGATCTTGATTTAACTATTTAACATAGCCTGCTTATTGGTTGTCCAGTGCTAGGTGATCAGCCTTAAAACCATATACACAGGAACAACACAAACAGAATCAGCATGTCATATATAATACATACATTATGTATTATACTATGTAATATATATTACATATAAGTATGTAATATAAATAAATACATATAAATATGTAATATATTGTATATAATGTATTTAAATAAGTAAACAAATTCATGTAACAATGATACTCAAAGGAAAAAAGTTTTGCACTTGAGAGCTTGGCAGGCATGGAAAGTATTCCAGGAAATAAATGGAGATAACTCTATTTTATTCCAAATATTAAAAAAATAGTGAATAAATTACAATAAAAAAACCCTCAAAGTCCAAATACCAAACCTCTTTAATGACTCAGGTATATTATCATGAGTGAAAAACAACAAAACAATTATGTTAGTCATAAAATTAGCCAGTGACATGAGCACATGGTGGGTCCCACCCTCAGTGATTGAATATAAAAGTGCCTCCCTTCAGGCAGAAGTATACAGACTCAAATCACCTACTCTCCTCTCTACCCTAGAACAACCTCAGCAACCAACACCATGTGTGGCTACTACGGAAACTACTCTGGCGGCAGAGGCTATGGCTGCTGTGGCTATGGAGGCCTGGGCTATGGCTATGGAGGCCTGGGCTGTGGCTATGGCTCCTACTATGGCTGTGGCTACCGTGGACTGGGCTGTGGCTATGGCTATGGCTGTGGCTTTGGCTCACGCTCTCTCTATGGCTGTGGCTATGGATGTGGCTCTGGCTATGGCTCTGGCTTTGGCTACTACTATTGAAGACACCATGGGAGACTCTCACCCTCTTGAATATGAGCTCAGAAATCTCCAATTCTGAACTCCATATTTTCTGAACCTCTTTCTTAGAGGCTCTTACATCTCAAGTTTATGATGTGACCATGTTGAAGATATTCATTTGATGACCTTTAGATATAAGACCTGAAGATTTTATTTCTTTAAATTTGACTCATAAGAATAAATATTGTTTAGATATCATCTTGTATATGTATATCTCTCGACAGGATAAGAAGAATCTTATGTTTTGATTATTCTACATTTTCTTAATAAATTTATTCAGTCTTATAAACCAGAATATTTGCTATTTCATTTACTTATTTATTTAGTGTGTGTGTGTGTATGTGTGTGTGTGTGTGTGTGTGTGTGTGTGTGTGTGTGTCCTTGTGCCATAGAACACATATGGGAGTCAGAAGAAAACTTGAGAGCATGGTTCTTTTTCTTAAGTATGTGAGTAATAGTGTTTGTACTCATCTTGCCAGGTTTAAAGACATGTCCCTTTAATCCCTAAGTGATCTTTTTGATATTGTGATTTTCTGACATTATCCATATTTATATTTCATTGTTACATACAACTGCTTTTCTTAGGATATACCTACCTGCTTTAAAATTTCTACATCACTTGTGCCACCAAGTCCTTGGTTTGTGACATTAGGAACATAATAATCTTAACAATGCAGAAAATAGTCTTAACAAAACAAAATCTGTTTAACATGTGTTGATATCTGTTATGTTGAATTGTAACTAGGACCATAGTTCAGCAAGGGGGGAACAAGTGGCCCTTGTCCCTCCAGAATTTACACTTGACTGTTAGTTGGTTCTGTCCTGTGTAGGCCCATTACAAATCGCTGCTGATGTGAGGTCATGACTATATTGGCTCTGTTATGTACCAATTAATTTTTCACAGCTAGAGCACCTATATTCAGGCTTTTCCATTATTTGTGCTCCTCTTCCATGTTGCTCCTGGGCTTCAGAGATGGGCAGCATGAATGTTCTACCTGGAGTTGAGCACTCTGTTGTCATTTATTTTCTCTACCTTGAGCAACCATCTGTCTCTGTATTCACCTCTGTTTATTCCCAGTTTACTTGATGACTGAGAATACTATGTGTATACAGACAGCAACATAGGTAATTTAGAGGACCGTTTAGGTTTGTATCATTTTAGCTAAATAATTGTAGTTAAATTCTCCCCTAGAACTAAAGAACTCCATCAGTCATGGATTTTTAACTGGATTATAGCACCAGTCATGAATTATGCTTTGTGGAATGGTCTCCAAAACTAATTATAGAACATTTGGTCAACCCTATAAGGCTTGAGTTCCTGCTACACCAGTGGGTATGTCTTGCCTGTTAGATTGGTATTGTAGTTCTTACAGTTCTTATCTTGGTAGGACCATTGAAACACATTGTCCTTCACAGATTCCACTGCATCTTCTCACCCAATGAAAGATGGAAAATAGTGAGGTAGTTGCCAGCTCAGTTTCAAGGTTATCATATATCCAAGGGGTGTGATGTCTTTACCAATTGGGTCTTATTTACTAGTTAGGGAGGAGTACCTTAAGACCTTGTTAAGACCTTGTTTTAGCATGCTCTGTTGTTTCCTGTAGTAAAATTAGTGAATCTACAAAAGGAACTTAGTTTTCTAGAAAGATTTAACTAGTTAAAAACATAGTTTCTTCAAATAATGTCTATATAAAACTTCCATTTCGTATTTTTTAATTCTTGAATCTTTAAAATTACTACCAGATGAAGCATGGATAGTATGTGCTATCTTTTTTAAATTACAGATTTTAGTTATCTTGATTTCTTGAAGAGACTTAATCACTGAACATAAGATGATGCCTCAGGAAAAATATGTTCATGAATATTGCTACGATTTTCTAATACATGTACTTGACTCATGCAATAATAGTACCAAAAGTTATTGATTTTTTTCACAAATTAAAATGCTAAGAATTAAGTTTCAGTGTTAGCAGTCATGTCACCAAACAAACATATATTTTTACTCATATTGATTTGTTTGCTCCTGTTAATTAAATTAGGGATATTTAGCATTGTAATAAAAACATAGAAGACTCTTTTGTCATTAGCTCTGTATTTTATTTCTGCCACTCATTTTCTACACCCATGGACCTCAACTATAACATCATTATAGTTACTTTCATTAGAAATCCTTATTAAAAATTCCAGTTTATTATACTAAAACATGAAACATAGATCTTCTTAATGGATTTTGGATTTTTTTCATATTATAAACTTCCAGATTGGCGTGAACATATACAATTAGATGAAAAAACATAGCCTGTATTGAAGAGTTGCTATAATATCTAAATGTGTTAAAATATGTAAAGAAGTCAGAATGAAGTCTGATGCTTAATAGAAGTGATATTTTACAATTACATGCAAGGTTGGTTTTTTTTTTTTTTTTTGAATCTTTGGTATATAGAGTAATACTATACTGTCAAATTTGATTAATTTTATGTGCATAAATTACATTGAAATGATAAAAATAAGTGACATTTGTAATCTAACCTAAATAATTTTATTTAAGAAGGATTTGTTAGAAAGCCATCATAATATGAGGTATTATATCTGATGATGTACCCTTAATCTTCCCTGAGCAATTGTATTAAAAAAAACATCAACACAACCAACTACATGATATCTTAAAGGTATTCCCATTTTATTGCTGGATGAAAGTAAAGTTAAATGAAACAGCATTTTCCCAGATAGACTTAGTATGAAGACAAAATTTTCCATACATCCATATTATGTTTTTATATTTATATGAGCATTTTTTAGATAAATGCAAAATGTTTCAGGTTATCCTTAATTTTTAGTGTCACTTAATTATGAGGTTTATTTAATTAAAATATATCTGAATATCAAGATTATTTTAACCCCCACTTTATAAAGATACCACGCCCGTCTTCTTTCTGTCATTTGTTGATTTATGAATCTCAGACTCTCTTACAGGGGATATCTAGAAGTTGATCTTATATTCTGATGTGTTTTCTCAGTTTCTCTTCACTTATCTTATGTTCAATTGACTGAAGAGACAGCACACTGAAAGGGAGAGAATCTTTGCCAGCTATATACGTGACAGAGGATAAACACCTAGTATATATAAAAAACACAAAATCAAAGAGTCAACACACAAACAACACAATTTTCAAAAAGGGCTATTGATCTGAAATGATTTTCCCCAGTATGAGCCAGCGTTGCCCCTCAAGAGCCACAGACTTTCTAACAAAACCTCAATGCAGTCATGAGAAAACCTCTTTTGAGTTTTAGCTCAGAGAAACCCAAAGAGTCTCCAAAATTATTAAAGCTATATTTATTGCCCTAGATACCCTCACTCTGGATGAAGGGCTTAGAACATCTGAGTTGGATCTGGCCCGAAAGCTTTATTCCTGGGAGGATTTTTACAGAAATCTACAACTGATTAAAATTCAGAGATGAATTGTTCTTGTAGTGCTGAGCTTCAGTGGACACATCTACCATTAAACTGCTGCACCTGAGACCTGTGGCCCTGGTTCTATAAGAAAGGAGGCTGAGGAAGCCATTATGAGCTAGCCAGTATATGTCACTACTCCATGGCCTCTGCATGAGCTCGTACCTCTAGCCTCCTTCCTTGCTTGAGTTCCTGACTTCCTTCAGTGATTAACTGTGATATAGAAGCATAAGCCAAATAACCCCTCTCCTTCCTAACTTGCTTTTGGTCATGGTGTTTCATTACAACAACAGTAACCAGAACGAAGTCACATACTAAAACAGTAACCATAATGAAGTAACATACTAACAAGGAAGGGGTGAAACTCAGTGGGTCCCAGCCCCAGACATAGAACTACAGGAAACTAGGAAATGTGGAAAGTGGGTAAAATACTCTTTCTCAAGGAAGAACTGCTGTATTAGTCATTCACTGCAAAATGTTCAACCCCGAAAGCATATTTACACAAATATTTTTAAATGGATCGAAGAAATTGTATTTATTATATTTCCATATTTAGTATATATGTGACATATATGTGTATATATATACAAATATATATACACATATATGTCATGAATTTGAGATGGAGCAAAATAGGGGTGTATGTGAAGAGTTAAAGGGAGGAAGAGATGTAATTATATTTAATTTTTTAATAAAAATATAACATACATACATGGAAGTTCCAAATGTTACTAAGGTCTTAGAACTTAGAACTGAGGTCTGGCAAAAAAATACTTAGTTTAGTATCAATAGTATTTTAGAATATTACATATTTTTTACATATTTTTCATGTTTGTTCCTTTGTAGTTTGTACTATTGTTCCACTTCATGGAATGATTCACAAAAAACTTCATGAATGAAATGAAATGAAAATAATTCATGAAAAAGTCAGTTTTGCATATGGGAAGTTGGAATTAAGCATCAATAAGGCCCCTATTCTCATGTTATTTATTTCTTTAAGCATGTAGTGGAGAGGTGATTCAAGTCATGTCAGAAGCTGTGACAATAAAGGATCTCCAACATGACTGCCCAAACATGAGCTAAACTATAGACGTTCCAGAATGGATTGGGTAGACCAGATGGCCTCCACCCTACATAAAGAACTACTGGCAAATAAGGAGCGCTGAGATTGGGAGAAATGGTCTTCCCCGGAAAAGAGCACATAAACTGATTATCTAATACCGAATGATCATCTCTAAAAACATATATACCAATGAGATTACACAGACCACTGGCTTTATTTAGGAATATATGTATATAAATAAACATATATGCAGGCAGATATAATATAAATATACTTATATTCATATTTTAACAATTTATAAATAAAGAGGTCATGGATTTGAAAGAGAGCAAGGGAGAGTGTATGGGAAAGTTTAGAGAAAGAAAAGGGAGGAGAGAAATAATGTAATTATATAGTAAGTTCAAAATAAAAATGTTAAGTATTTTTAAAAGAGCATATTGGTTGTGTCTAAATTTTATCAACCTTCAATAAAGTTGCCATAAACACCTGCTCTGGTTGGGGGACAAATAGCCAGTAGTTAATTGTAGAGGAAGGTGCAGAGTCCAGCATACCTCCTGCATGTCAAAGGAGCCAGAACATATTTGAGATTGAGGTAAAACTGTAGACAAGTTGTAAAAGACATTACAGAAAGATGTAGTTGGTCACTGCATGCTCCAGGGCTTTAGACAGTTCACCAAACCTTACTGTGTTTGAGAACTTAAACAAAATACCAAGAAATAAACCAAAATGGAATTGGGGTAGGCTCCACAGGAGTGTTGACTGTCAGAAGCCCAAACATTTGAGGGAAAAGAGGTGAAAATTAGAAAATATATTAAATACATATTTCACAGGGAATTTTTTTATTAAGAGAAATAGTGAATTAGGCAAATACCTAGGGAAACTAAAGAAAATTCCCCTGAGGAAACATTTTTTTTTGGTTTGTTTCTGCAGGAAATAAATTTTAATTATATTTCTGGGTAATAGCCATGTTGAACATTTTAGAAGAGAGGAGTGTATAAGCAGAAATACCAAAAGGATTTCTAGGGCAATAAAACTATGTTACTATAATGCTGAGTGCATGCCAAGTAGGATTGTCAAAGTCCATAGAAGATATATCCTTAGCAGTCAGCATTAACTATGGACTCTAGGGGATAATGATACTTTGTGTAATTCCTATGTTGTAATAGGTGTGCCATTGTGTATAGCTGCTGGTGACGGAGATGCAGGGAAGCAGAGAAGAGAGATGGTACATGAAAATGTCTGTAATTCTCAGTTAGGTCACAAATATGAAAGTTTTGAAATGTAAGAGTTATTCACATTTTACATTCAAATTTTAAAAACAAAAATGTTTATGGGGGCTATCTCTGGCTCTGTTGCCTGCCTTTGGATTCCTTTCTCCTAACTGGGCTGTCTTGTCTGGCATCAGTAGGAAAGCATGCACTTAGTCCTTCTGCATGTGACAAGGCTTGTTGTCTCTCATGGGGTCCTCTTCTTCTCTGAGGAAAAAAGGAGGGGGATAGGAGGATGGGAGTGTTAGGTTGGGATGGGGGAGATATAGGGAGCTGCAATCAGGTTGTAAAGTGAATAAATAAATAAATAAATACATAAATGTTTTAATGTACATAAAGCGTTCACTGATTATAAAACTTTATAAGACATAAATGACCCTTGAATATAATTCTAAAAGACTTGCTGCCATAAATTTTATAACCTTGGCTTATATGGAAAAGTATAATGTCAAAATAAAGCATCTCTGGCCTATTAAGCTTATGGTCATTGTTTTGGACATGTTTGTAGAATATGAATTGTTCTTTCAGTACCTTGAAAAGCTGTAGTTATTTTTACACAATGGAAAAAAATGCAGTGCTGTGTGTCCTCACAGCCTGGGCATTCTAGTGAAAAAAACAAAGTCATGTAATATTTAATGGTTATTACAAAAAGTTCTACATGAATGACTAAAAGCAGATTTCCTATTCAATGTTATTTATTGTTACAAAGGAATTTAACTTTGAAAAATATATTGGTGAAATCAAATGTCTAAAAGATGTTCTTAACGATATTAACTTATCATATATCTTAAAATATTGACAATTTTTCTAGCAGGAGCTAATGGACTTTTTTTCTCAAAAAAAAATCATAGAAATAACATTTAAGGTCTCACAAATTTTATAAACATAACTAGTAAAATCTCTTAAACATTTCAAAAGCTGAAATATGGTATTTTAAAAATCATATTTTGTGAAGTCTAATTTAATGAAAAAAAAATATATATATAATTATTTTTATTACTAGGCTTTACATAAAATTAAAATCCATAAAAGAATTGGCTTTCATGATCATGAAAAGAAATTAGTTTAAAAAATTAAAATCTTTTTAATGAAAATTCCAGACACAAAGTTGGCTTACTTTGTTGGTTCACTGAATTTTTAAATATTAAAGTAAAATTTAAAGTAAATTGCAGTTAGCCTGTTCTTTAATTGCATTCTAAAGATGAAGTCCAAATCAAGTTTCTCTTTTATTGTTAATAGACAGCTATAATATTATAGAACAAAAATATTTTAAATAAATAATAGATGAAATATCCTGCTTCAGATGGCTGCAGTGGGTGTACAAGAAAAAGAATATATGTTTTATTCTGTGATGCAGGCAAGTAAGCACATGTGCAGCTTGGGTATGTCGTCCATGTATACAGCAGTTAAAATGAACATTTTTATGTTTTAGTGTTCCCTTATGATTAGTGTTAAATTGTTTCATGGGACCTAATTGGCAAACAAAACAAGCTTCCATAATAACTTTGAAGTTTTGTCACATGGTTGAGAAAAAAACTAATTAAATTACATCAGTCTTAAAATTAGCCAATAGCATGGGTGCAGGGTGGGCTCCACCCACAAGGAGAGCATATAAAAGGGCCTCCCTTCAGGCAGAAGTATACAGACTCAAATCAGCTACTCTCCTCTCTACCCTAGAACGACCTCAGCAACCAACACCATGTGTGGCTACTACGGAAACTACTATGGCGGCAGAGGCTATGGCTGCTGTGGCTATGGAGGCCTGGGCTATGGCTATGGAGGCCTGGGCTGTGGCTATGGCTCCTACTATGGCTGTGGCTACCGTGGACTGGGCTGTGGCTATGGCTATGGCTGTGGCTATGGCTCACGCTCTCTCTATGGCTGTGGCTATGGATGTGGTTCAGGCTATGGCTCTGGGTTTGGCTACTACTACTGAAGACACTATGAGATACTCCTACCTGCTCCAATTGTGATTCCAGGACTGACCAATTCTCAACCCCACACTTTCTGAACCTTAGACTTCGAAGAATATGATCCTACAGTGAAATGAAATCCATCATAGACTGGTGCTCACCTGTATGAAGTTGACCCATTCCTTGAACTTTCCTTCTCAAGAGAAATGGAGTGAAATTCAGCTGCAAACCCCAAATAAGAGCAGAAGCCCTACTGACCTTCATGGATTAATTTGTTTCTCTGTTGTTCTAATAAACTTGTTTAATCTACAAAGTTTTTTAGTCATTTATTGTGAAATATTACTTAAAATTTTCAACTGAGTTTGCATGGATGATCATGTGTTAGGTATGGGTTTTCAGAGAAACAGAATCCATTTAATATGTAAGAGTATTATTACATGATTAACACAGAGATAACCAACCATGTTCTTGGTTGGATTTTCAATGGTATCATGGAATGGAAATTTGGTCAAGAGATCATAGGCTATTCTACTACTGAAGTTTTGGTAAATACACATGTACATAAACTGATGCCTACATATTTATGTGTTTCCCAGCTGATTGGTGCTGCTCTTAGCCTCTTATACCAATGATCAGTGGTCAAAGTTGGGAAATATCAAAGTACCAAGATCAAAAGAGGGGGGAATGGTCAACTCTAAATGAGATGCACACACACAGCACTCACTCTGAGACCTGAGGGACTTCACGAGAATGGGGCTAGACAGATATAAGAACTGGAACCTGTGGATACATATTGGAAATTTATATATTGCTATGGGAGTGATGAACAGAGGGCAGGTGTGAACATTTGCATAACACTTGCTCACACATCTATAAGAAGACATAGGAATAGGGGAAGGTTGGATAAGAAGAAGGGAACAAATCCATCAAGAGTAAAGAGGTTTTCAATATTCTTTTTTTTGGTTTGTGTCCTTAGTGTTTAGATTTTTATATGACACAAGGAGTTATTTTGCTTGCCTTATGTCTATTTGGTATTCTCTGATTCTCTTGCACTTTGATTGGTATCTCATTTTTTTATATTTAGAATTTTTCCTTCTCCTATTTGTTGTAAATATTTCATTGCCTACAACATTCTGGAGGGAGAACTAGAAAGTGGGATATCATTTGAGATGTAAATGTATGGAATGATTAATATAAAAAGAAAAAACTGATTATCATTAGTATGATAACCAGGATCCAGAAGGACAATTATGATATGTAGCTTGCAAGTCAATAATATCTAAGCTACAATCTGTAGAACTAGGTTCCAGAAGGACAAGTATGATATGTAGCTTGCAAGTCAATAATAACCAAGCTACAATCTGTAGAACCACAGAAGTTTGGTAGAGTAAGGAACTAGGAGGTAACAGATAGATCTCCCTATGAATGTTAAATAGAACAGAGATTTACAGGTATGTGCATGTGTCTGTGTGCATGTATTTGGGTATGTCTTATTATTATTATTGCTTTAGCTTTCTTGTTCTTATGAGATTCCTGTGTGTGCAAACAAGGACATGTGTATATGTATCTGTTTCTTGTGCCCTTTCTTGAGCTCTGTTCCTTATGTTTGTTTGCTTTGTCCTATTTTAATGTGTTTGCCTTGTTTTATTATTGTCCTGTAGAAGTACATTTTTTTTCTAATGAGAGATACAAATGGGAGGATGAGGATGAGAGAGGAGGTGGGGAAGGACTGGGAGGAGTAGAGGGAAGGGAAACCATAATCATGCTGTAGTATATGAGAACACAATATATGTTCAATTATAGATAAAATATGAAAAGTAAGTATGATTTCAAGCCATCAGGCTGTGTATTGTGTGTGTGTGTGTGTGTGTGTGTGTGTGTGTGTGTCGGTGTATGTATTTATGAGTCCTGTTAGCCAACTATATCTAAATAAAGCTGGAGAACTAGTTAACAAATTAAGTTTCAGATTTGATTTCAGACTCTGAATTTTATTCTGCATTCAAAAGGACATTGCTAGTTATCATTTATCCTGTTTCTCTACTGTATTTGCTGACCAAGGATTTTACTGATTACTCTCCTGGAGCAACACAAGGTCTCTTTGATTGCCTTTCAAAAATCTGAGGTCTTGAAAATACATATGCAAGCTTAGTTTTTTCTTAACACTAAGTAAGTTATTTTATTTAAGATATTTAGAGTTTTCTTAGTTTAGCCTATGTAATTTATATAAACAAATATTCATGAAAAAGCCATGTACTTGCTTACTCTTAATGGAAAAATTTGACCTTTGTACACTTTACCAAATGGCATTAATTTATCCATTTTTAAAACTTAAAATGTCTAATTCATTTTTAATATTATTAGTGTCCCAGTATCCAAGCTGCTCTGTTTTTATTTTTATTTTCAGCCATTTATAAGACTTCCAGGTAAATATTCAAAGACGTAGAAGTTCTGATATGGAGAGAATTATAGAATAAGCCTTTATTTTTTTTATTAGATATTTTATTTACACTTCAGGTGCCATCCCCTTTCCCCATTCCCCCCCTTAGAAAACCCCTATCCCATGCCCCCTTTTCCTTTTTGCATTTATACATTTTTTTAAAAAAATGTTAATCATAAGTATTATAAGTTTGGAATTGTTCAATCAGAGGTGTAACCCACTGACCGACCTAGATATAACAACTATCTTTGACTGGTGGAGATACATGAATATCTGCCTCCCTGTTTCCCCCCTCTTTCACTCTTTCATCACCTAGCTTCTCGTATCCTTCTCCTCCTCTTCTTACTCCTTTTCTTCCTCTCAGTACTCCTCCTACCTTAGCTCCTCCTACACATCACCCTTCCTGTTAAAATGAAACTTTTCTCTCAAAATAACAATTAGAGCATAATTATGCCAATTTGTACCAGTGAGGTACAAGATAGTCCTAATACCCAGTCCATCATTTTGTTGACTAACCAGCACCTCTGTCATCTATCCTAACTAAAACATTTAGTTCTGAACCTGGCTTTAGGATGAATGTCAGCTGACTACCATCCACTCAAATCTTTTCTCTTACGGTAAATAGCTATAAGTTTTCAACCCCGTCAGAAATCCAGAATGACTGAGTTAACTATAATTGTGGGAAGCACAAAGCATAGCTTTTAAAACTTAGCCAATTTATAGAGACCTCTGAACACCTGAAAAGCCCCTATACTACTGAACGTTGGAGCATCAAATCTTCAGCCTTCTGGCCCAGAATCATCTGACAGACCTTGGTGATGCAGGATTATTAAGGGCTGATTACTCTGTCTAGGCAGATATAATCAGTCGACTATTCTGCATGTGTGTCCTTTTCTGGACAGTAATTTGTCTGTAGATGGAGAGAGGCAATTCTTGCCTAGTGGCTGTTACCACACAACTGGAGTAGCTCCAAGGATGCTCAATTTCTTCTTAGAATCCACGACAGGAAGCTGTCAGGAGCAGACAGGTCTCTAATCAATATGAACATTAATATATAAATATTTGTAGCATCAGTTCTATGGACTTCTGATGTTTTGAAAACCAACTATCCATGTAAGGTAACCTGGACTGTTTTCTGTTAACTCCTCTCAGCTATTTCTAAGTAAAATATGGAAAACACCCTAACAATAAACTCAAAAATATGAATTTGCTATAGTCCCTTAACTCATAGGTTAACTGTCCCAAATCAGTTAAAAAAGTTAAAAAAGGGCTGGGTCTAGGCATTGTATTCCTAAATGTGTTATACAGGCACAATGCCCATGAGTGTATCAATATTCATCTCATTTTTATATTATAAGAGGCTCGTACCAATGAAAACCTTAAATTTGAGATCAAAGTAAATTTTGTACCATTTAAGAAATTATAACTTCATCTTGATAATAATTATACAGATTTCTACCAGTAGGTTATGGCTATGCAGTAAGTCCTAGCTAATCCCCCCTGTTCCAGCAAAACCACTACTTGTCCCTAGAAAGACAGACCATTATTAACCACATTAGTCCCCAAGCTCACGGAATAGGGGCACTGACTCTTCTTTAACTTCTTCAAGCTGATTAAGGGCATTGAGATTTTAGAAGAGGGGTGGGGGGGGAGAGTAAGTTGATAAGCCTCTGATGCTGTGTCTTCACTGAATCCAGATGGAATTCCAGGATATCAGAGGTTTGGCCAGGTCTGCTCAGTATGCTTGATGAGTAGATACACCAAGGCTGTGTATTCTGCAATATACAATTCTCAGAACAAGTTTTAGTAGCAAGAAAAAAAAATTTCCTACCCCCCAGGGGGCTGACATTTTTTTTTAAAGATGTTGGTTCTGAAGACTTTTTTCCCCCCCGCTTCTTAAAATTGGTTGTAGTATTTACATTTCAGATTTTATCCCCTTAGCCTACTTCCTCCCACCACCCAGAAACCTATCCCATCCCCCTCCTCATGCTTCTATGAGTCAGTGACCACACCTACCCCCCTCACTATCCCCTTCCCGCCCTCACATCCGCCCCCACTGTGTGTTAATTCATTCATTTTTCATTCATTTTTTTTATAGGACCAAGAAACTCCTCTCCCACCTATGTCCGACAGGGCCATCCTCCCCTACATATAACTCTGGAGTCTTGGGTCCCTCCCTATGTGTTCCCAGGCTGGTGGTTTAGACCCTGGGGGGCTCTGGTTGTTTGGTATTGTTGCTTTCCACCTGGGGTCAATAACCCTTTCTGCTTCTTCAGTCCTCTCACTAAGTTCTCCATTGGGAAACCCCTGATCATATCAGTGGATAATTGTGAACATTGTCCTCTGTGTGTGTTAGTCTTTGGCTGACCTCTAAGGAGACAGCTATATCATGTTCCTCACATTATGCACTTCCAGCCATCCACAACAGTGTTTAGATTAGGTGGCTGTACATGGGGTGAATACCCAGGTGGAATGGTCTCCTGATGGCCCCTCCTTCAGTTTCTGTTCCATGTTTTGTTTCCCTATTTGCTCCCTTGAGCATTTTTGTTTCTCGTTCTAAGTAGAACTGAGGCATCCCCTCTTGGTCTTCCTTTTTCATGAGCTTCATGTGGTCTGTGGGTTGAGTCTTCACTAATCCAAGCTTTTGGGCTAACATCCGTGGAGATATGTTTGTGTAACTATCTTCTTTGGGGGTTTTTGGAAGATTACTTTCTTGCTTTTTCTAGGTTGTAGTTTCCCTCCTTGTGTTGGAGTTTTCCACCAATTATTCTTTGAAGTGCTGGATTTGTGTTGAGATACTGTATAAATTTGGATTTGTCATGGAATATTTTGGTTTCTCCATCAATAATGATTGACAGTTTTGGTGGGTATAGTAGTCTGGGCTGGCATTTGTGTTCTCTTAGGGTCTGTATGATATTGATCCAGGATCTTCTGGCTTTTATGGTCTCTGGTGAGAAGTCTGGTGTAATTCTTATAGGTCTGCCTTTATATGTTACTTTGCCTTTTTCCCTTACTGCTTTTAGTATTTTTTCTTTGTTTTGTACATTTGATGTTTTGACTATTATATGGCGGGAAGTATTTCTTTTCTGGTCTAACCTATTTGGAGTTCTGTAAGCTTCTTGTATATTTATGGACATCTCTTTCTTTAGGTTAGGGAAGTTTTCCTCTATAATTTTGTTGAGGATATTTACTGGTCCTTTTAGTTGGGAGTCTTCCCCCTCATCTATACCTATTATCCTTAGGTTTGGCCTTCTCATTGTGTCTTGGATTTCTTGTATATTTTGGGTTAGTAGCTTTTTGTATTTTGCATTTTCTTTGACAGTTGTGTCAATGTTTTCCATGGTATCTTCTGCACATGAGATTCTCTCTTCCATCTCTTGCATTCTGTTGGTGATACTTGTGTCTATGACTCCTGATCTTTTTTTTAAGTTTTCTATCTCCAGGGTATTGTCCCTTTGTGATTCCTTTATTGTTTCTACTTCCATTTTTAGATCCTGCATGGTTCTGTTTAATTTCTTTTCCCATTTGGTTGCATTTTCTTGCAATTCCTTAAGGGATTTTTGTGTTTTCTCTTTAAGGGTTTCTATCTGTCTACCAGTGCTCTCCTTAAGTTCTTTGAGAGTGTTATTTATGTGTTTCTTAAAGCCCTCTATCATCATCATGAGAAGTGATTTTAATTCTGATTCCTGCTTTTGTGGTGTGATGGGGTGTCCGGGGCTTGCTCTGATGGGGGAGCTGGGTTCTGATGATGCCATGTAACTTTGGTTTCTGTTGCTTACATTCTTGCTCTTGCCTTTTGCCATCTGGTTAACTCTAGTGCTGCCTGTACTTGCTGTCTCTGACTGAAGCCTGTCTTTCTAGGTATCTAGCTTGTGTCTGATCTCCTAGGGGTTTAGATGTCTCTGTGATCTTTTCCAGCTGCACTGATTACAGTGGTACCTCTAGGATGCCTCAGGATACGGTACCTCCAGGGTCCAGCTAGGTGTCTGCTGTTCTGGGTGCAGTGTCTCCTCTAGAATATCTCAGGATATGTTGTCTGACACTCTGAGTTCATTTGTTCCTCTGTGGATCTGGATTGAGTGGACTTTCCAGTATGTCTCAGGTGGAATCCGGGGTCCACACAACAGCAGACCTGGCAGAGGTCTGATCTAGGCCTCAGATCTGAGAACTAGTTTCTAAGACACTGTCCAAGTTAGAGCGCCTGGGATCCCTGCTTCCTCTGGGTTCTTGGAGGTTGGGGACAGAGCTGCCACCCAAGATCTGCTCAGTGCTCTGGCCCAGACCGGGAGGCAAGCCTTTATTTTTTAACATTAAAGCATATTGCTATTACAAAATGATCCTGGAAAGTTAAGCTTCTCATGAGAAAATGATTTAATGAGCTAAGGCATCTTTTGTTTCTCAGGAGAAGCCAGGAGACCAGAGTCCTCCATAGCAGCATTTGTATCTATCATAGGTACAGCCATAGCCAAAGTCCAGAGCTTTAGCCACAACCCTGCCTTGTTAGGAGCTCTCTTTCCCCGACAAAAAGGCATCGAGATGGGTATGGGAAGTATTACTCATTGCACGATGACAAGAGAAGAAACCCAGTACAATATCTCATTTTGCACAGGGGATCAGGCCTCAGCTTTCCCTCACTGAGTTGGTGCTGCGCTTGATAGGCAAAAGGCTGTTCCATCTTAATAAAATTGAAAGGGGGAGATGTTAGGAGTTGCGGTGAGCGTGTCAACAATCGCCATTACAAGATGGCGCAGGCATCCTGTGCTCCCACAAGTAAACAACTAACTGCGCAGGTGCAAAAGGCAAAATTGTGCCAAAGTCACTGCCCATCCCGGGGCGTAATATGGGGTAATGAGTGAACAGCCAATCAGAAGTGAACATGCCACTCTAGGGTACATATAGCAGTGCCTTTTTCGGGCTTGGTGTCTTCTGCTTCTGCTGATACAAGAATAAAGCCTCATTGTAGTAACTACCCAAACACTGCCTCACGTGTCTCTTTCGTGGGCAAAGGGGACTTGGAAGGGGCGCGAAACACTGTCTATCATGATAGTAGCTGTAGAATCTCATCATGGTGTGAGTAGTAGAGTGTCAGATTCCTGTTCATATTTTGTATATACCTTTGTGTATCAAGTGAGTGGTTTGAGGGGCAAGCCTCAGACATACTAAGCTCATACAAGTGTAGGTATTGAAGGTGCCTAAAGTCTATCTTCAACCAACATTCCTAAGACAACTTTATTACTTGTCAAGATGCCTGAGTAGATATGATGTACCCGCCTTTAATGAGAGACTCTTCTCCCATTTTATTAGCTTACTAGTTCCAGATGCTAAATAAAAGCAATCTCCAGCTTACACTATGTCATATTGCCCAGAAAGATACTTCCTATTAAATTTCTACTTTTTTCTTTTTTAATTATTAATTAATTATTTTATTTATTAATATCTCAGATCTTGGCTACCCGTCCTGGTCACCACTACAGTTCTCCCTCTTCCTCCCTTCCCTTCACCTCTGAGAGGCTGCACACACCCCTGCACCCTAGGCATCCTCCCTTCCTGGGGCATCAAGTCTCTATTGGATTAGGCACATCTTCTTCAACTGACAAGGCAGTCAGTCCTCTGCTACATATGTTCCTGGGGCCTTGGATGTGTCTCATATGCTCTTTGGTTGGTAGATCAGTCTCTGGAAGCTCCCAGGAGTCCAGTTTAGTTGACACTATTGTCTTCCTATGGGCTTGTCATACTGTTCAATTCTTTCAATCCTTCTTCTAACTCTTCATAGGAGTCCCTGATCTCTGTACAGTTCTTGACTGTGAATGTCTGCATCTGTCTCAGAGAGCTGCTGGTAGAGCTTCCCAGAGGACAAACAGAGGCTCCTGGGTTTTTGCCTTTTAAAATTGGACATTTTATTTATTTGCCTTTTAAATGTTATCCCCTTTCCTGGTTTCCCCTCTGGAACCTCTCTATCCCATTCCCCCTCTCCCTGCTTCTATGAAGGTGCTCCACTACCCACCATTCACTCCAATCTCCCTGCCCTGGAATTCCCCTACACTGGGGCATTGAGTTTTTATAGGATCAAGGGCCTCTTCTTCCATTGATGCCAGACAAAGCCATCTTCTGTTACATTTGTGGCTAGAGTCATGGGTCGCTCAATGTGTACTCTTTGGTTGGTGGTTTAGTCCCTGGGAGCTCTAGGGGGTCTGGTTGGTTGATATTGTTGTTCTTCCTATGGGGTTGCAAACCCCTTCAGCTCCTTCAGTCCTTTCTCTAACTCCTCCATTGGTGACCCTGTGCTAAGTCCAATGGTTGGCTGCTAGCATTCACCTCTGTATTTGTCAGGCTCTGTCAGAGCCTCTCAGAAGATAGCTGTATCAGGCTCCTGTCAGCAAGCACTTCTTGGCATCTGCAATAGTGTCTGAGTTTGATGACAGGATATGGAATAGATCCACAGGTGGGGCAGTCTCTGGATAACCTTTTCTTCAGTCTTTGCTCCACATTTGTCTTCATATTTCCTCCCATGAGTATTTTTCTCCCTTCTAAGAAGGACTGAAGCACTCACAGTTTGGTCTTAGTTCTTTAGCTTCATGTGGTCTGTGAATTGTATCTTGGGTATTCTGAGTTTTTGGGATAATACCCACTTATCAGTGAGTGTACACCATGTGTATTCTTTTGTAACTGGGTTACCTCACTCAGGATGATATTTTCTTTCTTTTTTCCCAAACATTTTATTTATCAGTATTTGTATATACATAGATACTTATACACGTATACATATATACATACATATATGAACAATAATTAAATAAGATATATATGAAAGGTATTGGGGTTGGGAAGAGTGGGAGGAAGGAGAGAAAGAAAAAATTATGTAAATACAGTGCTCATATATGAAATTCTCAAAAAGGAATCCATTTTTAAAAAAATGTTCAACAGATTAACTTGCATTGTACAATATGAAAACAAATATGAACTATAATTATGTTGAAGGACATTTTAACTCACTACAAATTTTGAAATTTAAAATGAAATCAATAAAAATTATTTTACCCAGCATACTAACAAAAACCACAATAACATTTTTTAATTCAAAGTATTTCTGAGAACAAGAAAATGGATTGTCAGAAGCTAAGTCAGCAGAGCTAGGGGGACACTGTGTGTTATTTCTTTTCATTTCTTTTTTCTTCTTTTTTTTATTATTATCAAATCATAATTTTTAGTTTTTAACACAGGGGTTATAAATACGAAAATGCAGGATGTGGGGAAGGGGATGACAGAGGAGCATAGATGTTCAGGGGGAGTATAGATATCTTTCAGAACAGGGTATCAGCTGGGTGAAGGTTCAGGGGTCAGGTCACTATGAGTCTGCCTATGCTTCACTTGTCCTTATCTAAGTTGGTACTATCTGCCAAGGTTGCCTATTTACAAGGTCTATAACTACTCAAGCTTGTAGATTTCCACAAAAACTGCCTGTTTACAATAGTTTATAGACATCTGTTTCAGTGTTTTTCTATAGAGACCCAAGACTTTGTGTTAGCAGGCATCTATGTCAGGCCTATTGCTGATTTTAGGCTTACGGATGATTTTAGGCCTTCAGTGTATAAGCAGGGCTGCCCCTGACATCTCCTCCCTTCTCAAAGTATAGAAGGGCTGTGGCAATTCTAATCTTGCCAAGGCAGGGATAGAGGCCTGACCTCCAGTAATTAAAGGGGACCTTGTAATGGCTCCAGTCCTCCTGGTCATTGTTCAGCGAGGCATGAGGGCCATACCTGTCCTGATGTCTTTTTCCTGGAGAGGGGATACTTTTGACATCAACCCCTATGCAGTCAGGCTTGTCCCTCAGGGAACCCAGAAACATATTTTTAACTTTTATTTATATTCCCTTGCAGTGCTTAGCCTCGAAGCCTAAGCAAGAATTCAGATCGCCAGACAGAGGGGGTTCTGGGTGACCCCTCACTGCTTGGTCTAGGGGCAGAAGTCCCCTCTTTTAGGTTGGGTGGAGATGGGATTCGGGATCACCCTGGGTAGAATAACATCCTCATCTAGAGTCTTGTGGCCCTCCATAGCTAACTTATGATTATGTATCTGAATAGGTTTTGCTATCAGATTATCTATCTGTTGTTTCACAAAGTTAGTCAGCCTATTTAAGGCCCAGGGACCAAAGGAAATAAGCAAAAATAACCTAATTAATGGTCCCAAGATGGAAGGAAGTAGGGTTAACAATCATGGAGAGTTTGAAGACCAATTCTTGTACAAGTTCTCATTTTTCTCTTTCTCTCTCTGTCTTTTCTCAAGACCTTCTCTGGCCTTTTTCATGCTCTCTTTAATCATTCCTGTTTTGTCTATGTAAAAGCAGCATTCTTCTTTAAGGGCTGTACACAGTCTAGAGCTGTATACAGTCTTTTCTGTAAAAAAGTAAATCAAGTCCAATAAAGTCTTTTGCAAATTTTGGAGATCACTTCAGACAGCGAAATGGGGAATTTCTTCAGATTAGTGATGTCAATCTCCAGCTGTTTGACATCCTTGTCAAAGGCCCATTGGAGGTCTGAGTAGTATAAGTCCAGAAGCCAACATCAGGATTAGAACTCCTAACAGCAGACATCAACAGTGATTAGTTTTTTTATCTGGAAAGGAAAAAAGAAGGGAATTCTCCAGGAAATTTCTCTTCCCTGGATGTCAATTGTTATTCATCTTATTTATAATTGGGCCTGGTTTGTGGGGGGTATCTATTTAGTCCATTAATCTTTTTGGTGGCCATTTAGCTGTGCCTTCTGTGGTATCAAACATGAATATCAATCCTCAGCCCCATGTAGGAACTGGGTCGTGGCCATTCCATTTAAGAGTAAAGGGTACTTCCACACAGTTGTGGCTTAGTTTTTATTGGTCTCAGAGATGCCAGAGGCAGTCAGCAGCAGATTTGCCATGAGCTTTCAGTTTTAGAAAGTTAAGAGTAAACAAGGCATGCCCCTTCCACCCTCGGAGAGTCATGAAGACACTATTTAAAGAAATATAATTCTTTATTAATAATTTATTTTATCAAAGGACTATTAAAAAACAGCCAACAATTAATCAATCTATATCAATCTATATAATATATAAATTAATGAGAGCTTCTACTTTTTGTAAAATGACTCCTCTTTTGTCAATTAATTGTTGAGAGAAATTAGGATTTGCATTTCTCTTGAGAATATTAAACAGAGACATAAATTCTTTTGGGAAGAGCTTAAAATAAGATCTTAGCCAATAAGCATCTCCTGGAAACCTTTGAAAATCGTTTGAAATAAGTAAACTATCTTTTTTTTTCCAGACCCATTATCTGGGGTTTTTTTTTGGGGGGGGGGATATTTTACATATTTACCTTTCACTGTTATCTCCACTTTCTTTCTCCCCCAAACCCCCTCTTCCAATTTTTATGAGGGTGTGCTCCCACCATTCTCCTAATCATGCCTCCCTGCTCTCAAATTCCCCAACACTATGGATCCAATCTTTCAGGGAACATGGCCCTCCACTTCTACTGTTGCCTAATGAGGCCACCCTCAGTTACCTATACAAGTGGAGCCATGAGTCCCTCCCTTTCTGTTCTCAGGCTGGAGGTTTAGGCCCTTATTCTGCACCCTTCCGAGTCCCCTTCGCCCACAAAAGAGACACGCGAGGCAGTGTTCAGGTAGCTACTACAACGAGGCTTTATTCTTGTATCAGCAGAAGTGGAAGACCGCAAGCCCGGGAAAGGCACTGCTATATGTACCCTAGAGTGGTGTGTTCACTTCTGATTGGCTGTTCACTCATCACCCATATTACGCCCTGGGATGGGCAGTGGCTTGGCGTGCTTTTGCCTTTTGCACCTGTGCAGTTAGTTGTTTACTTGTGGGAGCACAGGATGCCAGCACCATCTTGTAATAGCAAATGCTGTCACGCTCACCGCGGCTCCTAACAGACCCTGGGAGCTCTGGTTGAGTATTTCGCTACTCCTTCTTAAAAAAAAAAAAAAAGCACCCACACTTTGGTCTTCCTTCCTCCTCTTGAGTTTCATGTGGTCTATGCATTGTGTCTTAGGTATTGTGAGCTTTTGGGCTAATATCGGCTTGTCAGTGATTGTATGCCATGTATGTTCTTTTATGATTGGGTTACCTCACTCAGGATGATATTCTCAAGCTCCATCCATTTGCCTAAGAATTTCATGAACTCATTGTTTTTAATAGCTGAGTAGCACTCCATTGTGTAAATATACCATATTTTCTGTATCCATTCCTCTGTTGAAAGACATCAGGGTTCTTTCCTGCTGCTGGCTATTATAAATAAGGCTGCTATGAACATAGTGGAGCATGTGTCCCTGTTGAATTTTGAAACATCTTTTGGGTATATGCCAAGGAGTGGTATAGCTGGGTCCTCAGATAATACTATGTTCAATTTTCTAAGGTACAACCAGACTGATTTCCATAGTGGTTGTACCAGCTAACAATCCCACCAACAATGGAGGAGTGTTCCTCTTTGTCCACATCCTCACCAGCATCTGCTGTCACCTGTGTTTTCGATCTTAGCCATTCTGACTGGTGTGAGGTGGAATCTCAATGTTGTTTTCATTTGTATTTATCTGACGACTAGGAATGTTGAACACTTCTTTTGGTGCTTCTCAACCATTCGAGATTCCTCAATTGAGAATTTGTTTATATAGTGAATTACATTGATGGACTTCCATATATTGAACCATCCCTGCATTCCTGGGATAAAGCCTACTTGATCATGATGGATGATTGTTTTGATGTGTTCTTAGGTTCGGTTTTCGAGAATTTTATTGAGTATTTTTGCATCGATATTTATTAGGGAAATTGGTCTGAAGTTCTCTTCTTTGTTGGGTCTTTGTGTAGTTTAGGTATGAGCATGATTGTGGCTTCATAGAATGAATTGGGCAGTGTTCCTTCTATTTCTATTTTGTGGAACAGTTTGAAAAGAATTGGTATTAGATCTTCCTTGAAGGTCTGATAGAATTCTGCACTGAAACCATCTGGTCCCAGATTTTTTTTGGTGACTAGATTTTTAATGACTGCTTCTATTTCTTTCAGGATTATGGGACTGTTTAGATGGTTTATCTGCTCCTAATTTAACATTGGTAACTGGTATTTGTCTAGAAAATTGTCCATTTCATCCAGATTTTCCAATTTTGTTGAGTATAGGCTTTTGTAGTAGGATCTGATGATTTTTTGGATTTCCTCAGTTTCTGTTAGTATGTCCCCCGTTTCAGTTCTGATTTTATTAATTTAAATACTGTCTCTCTGCCCTCTGATTAGTCTGGCTAAGGGTTTATCTATCTTGTTGATTTTTTTCAAAGAACCAACTCCTAGTTTTATTGATTCTTTGTATAGTTTTTTTTTTTTTTTGTTACTATTTAGTTGATTTCAGTCCTGAGTTTAATTATTTCCTCCTGTCTACTCCTCTTGGATGTATTTGCTTCATTTTGTTCTAGAGCTTTCAGGTGTGTTGTCAAACTGCTAGTGTATACACTCCCCAGTTTCTTTTTGTAAGCACTTAGAGCTATGAGTTTTCCTCTTAGCACCGCTTTCATTGTGTCCCATAGGTTTTGGTATGATGTGTCTTCATTTTCATTAAATTGTAAAAAGTATTTAATTTCTTTACTTATTTCTTCCTTGACCACATTATCATTGAGTAGAGTATTGTTCAATTTCCATGTGAGTGTGGGCTTTCCCTTGTCTTCCTGTTTGTGTATCCAGCCTTTTAGCCTATGTCTTTTTATTGGGGAATTGAGTCCATTAATGTTAAGAGATATTAAGGAGAGGAGATTATTGCTTCCTGTTATTTCTGTTAACAGCAGAGGCATTGTTTGTGTGTTTATCTTCTTTTGAGTTTGTTGGAAGAGGCTTACTTTCGTGCTCTTTCTGGGGTATAATTGCCCTCCTTATATTGGTGCTTTCCTCCTATTATTCTTTGTAGTGCTGGGTTTGTGGAAAGATATGGTGTAAATTTGGTTTTGTCATGGAATATCTTGGTTTCTCCATCTATGGTAATTGAGAGTTTTGCTGGGTATAATGTCCTGGGCTGGCATTTATGTTCTCTTAGGGTCTGTATGACATCTGTCCAGGATCTTCTAGCTTTTATAGTCTCTGGTGAGAAGTCTGGTGTAATTTTGATAGGTCTGCCTTTATATGTTACTTGGCCTTTTTCCCTTACTGCTTTTAAAATTCTTTCTTTGTTTTGTGCATTTTGTGTTTTGATTATTATGTGGCAGGAGATATTTCTTTTCTGGTCTAGTCTATTTGGCGTTCTGTAGGCTTCTTGAATGATTATGGGCATCTCATTCTTTAGGTTAGGGAAGTTTTCTTCTATAATTTTGTTGAAGATATTTATTGGCCCTTTAAGATGGGAATCCTCACTTTCTTCTATACCTATTATCCTTAAGTTCTGTCTTCTCATTGTGTCCTGAATTTCCTGGATGTTTTGTGTTAAGAACTTTTTGCATTTTGTGTTTTCTTTGACAGTTGTGTTAATATTTTTTATGGTGTCTTCTGCACCTGAGATTCTCTCTTCTATCTCTTGTATTCTGTTGGTGATGCTTGCATCTATGACTCCTGATTTCTTTCCCAGCTTTTCTATATCCCTGGTGGTCTCCCTTTGTGATTTCTTAATTGTCTCTCCTTCCATTTTTATGTCCTGGATGTTTTTGTTCAATTCCTTCACCTGTTTAGTTGTATTCTCTTGTAATTCTTTAAGGGATTTTTGTGTTTCCTCTTTAAGGGCTTTCACCTGTTTATCTGTGTTCTCAATTTCTTTGAGGGTGTTATTTATGTCCTTCTTAAAGTTCTCTATCATTGTCATTAGAAGTGATTTTAGATCTGACTCTTGATTTCCTGTTGATATGGGTAATTCAGGACTTTCTAATATGGGAGAACTAGGTTCTGATGAAGATGAGTACTCTGGGTTGCTGGTGCTTGTATTCTTGTGCTTGCTTTTCCCCATCTGGATCTCCTTGGTGCTACCTGAGCTGTCTCTGACTGGAGCCTTATCTTTCCCTATTATCTTGGTTGTGTCAGAACTGTTTGGGATGAGTGTTGCTGCTGGAGTTAGAGCTGAGGTCCAAGCTCTGCTCAGTTTTCAGGCGAAAACAGGAAGGAACCAGTGCTCTGGGCCAGGAGTGAATTCCTGGTTCCCTGTGGGTCTTGGTTACTCCCTGTTTGGGTAGAGTATTGCTGTCTCCTGACCTGAGATACTGCCCAGGTTAGAACTCCTGAGAGCCCTGCCACCTCTGGGTTTTGTGAGGTTGGGTACAGAGCTGCCTCCTGGGATCTGCTCTATGCTCGGGCTCAGACAGGAAGGAACCGGTATGCCCACCCAGGAGTGAATTCCTGGGTCCCAGTGTGTCCCAGTTACTTTCTATTTGGTGTGAGTGTTGCTGTACTGCCTGGCTTAGAGTTCTTGATAGTCTGCTTCCTCTGGGTTCTGTGAGATTGGGTGCAGAGCTATATCCCGGGATCCGCTGAGTGCTCAGGCCCAGACTGGAAGGTACCAGTGCTCCTGGCCAGGAGTGAATTCCTGGGTCCCTGTGTGCCCCAGTTACTTCCTGTTTGGGATGAGTGTTGCTGATTCCTTACCTGAGATACTGCCCTGGTTAGAGCTCCTGGTAGCCCTGCTTCATCTGGGTTTTGTGAGGTTGTGTGCAGAGCTGCTGCTGGTGGTCCGCTCAGTGCTAGGGCCCCAGGATGATATTTTCTAATTCCATTCATTTGCCTAAGAATTTCATGAACTCATTGTTTTTAATAGCTGAGTAATACTCCATTGTGTAAATGTACCACATTTTTTTTTTTTTTTTTTGTATTCATTCCTCTGTTGAAAAACATCTAGGTTATTTCCAGCTTCTGGTTATTATAAATAAGGCTGCTATGAACAAAGTGGAGCGTGTGTCCTTGTTATATGTTGGAGACTCTTTTGGGTATATGCCCAAGTGTGGTATAGCTGGGTCCTCAGGTAGTACTATGTCCAATTTTCTGCCAGAATGATTTCCAGAGTGATTATACCAGCTTACAATCTCATGAACAATAGACGAATGCCCCTCTTTCTCTACATTCTTGCCAGCATCTGCTGTCACTTAAGTTTTAAATCTTAGTCATTCTGACTGGTGTGAGGAGGAATCTCAGGGTTGTTTTGATTTGCATTTCCCTGATGACTAAGGATGGATGTTGAACATTTCTTTAGGTGCTGTCTATCATCTATCTATCTATCTATCTATCTATCTATCTATCTATCATCTATCTGTCTGTCTCCTCTTTCTCTTTTTTCTATGTCTGCCCTTCCCACTCTTTTTTATATCTCTTTCTTATTTATGCAAGTATGAGCTATTGGTAACAAAAGCCTAGTTCAAAAACTCAGGTGTGGGAAAGGGATGCATAGGGTGGGGGGAGGGCAGTAGAGGACACTGAGAGATTCAAGAGGGTAGGAGGGTTACAGTGATCAAAATGTCCTTTATACATGTCTGAAAAAAAATCAATTTGGGTTAAGTAAAATAAAATCTAAGAGGTAAAGAATAACATAACTATTACAGAAAGACCATAGTGAAAGCATTAATTTATAACATATTGAAGTCAAGATGTTTTGACATCTCCATATGGAGAGAAGGGTCATTCACTTTAACTTATGCTTCATATATTCATATGCTTATCAGTTTATACATTATCTATATCCATATTAGAGACACTGATGCTTATATCTACAGGTCCTAAATATACAAAAAGGGAAGGATTTATTCTGTCAGAAACATGAGTTTGAAAGGGCTCACAGAAATTCTTAAGACTCTATTGACAGAGTACTGATGTAGAAAACTGATAAATTTTATCTTGTTTCCGATATTCTTTACCAATCGATCAATCCAAATAGAGTTATCTGAAATTTTTATACAAATCTTAATTTGGTAATAGTCTGAAAAGTTTCTGACCTCTTCATAGATAGTCAAAGGCATGAACATCAATGGTGGGACTTTGTCATCATATTGGAGAATAAGACAAGTGACAGTCAGGAGTTGGTAAGATGGTCCAGTCAATGGAATTACTTCATGTATGACCTAGTGAACTAGTGCTCGCACTCACCCACAACCCCCCCCCCACATGTGCTCACAGTCACATCTTTAGAATCTAACTAAATAATTAATCAATAAAAGTGTGCTGAGAAAATAAATTTGAACTTGATACAAGGACAGAGAATAAAGAGCACAAATCGAATATGAATCCACAGAATAAGGCTTATTTTTAAACTATTAATAGATAATTTATTTGGTTGATAAATGTACAATAGTTGCAAACATTAAGAGATTGTTGGTAACATAAATTCTATATGTTTTTACCATGGCAAATAAGATTGAAAATGAAAACTTAGATTTCATCTAAGAAGGGTAGCAAAAATTGTAGAGTATAAGCAAAATGATTCTACCTGGTTTGGAGAAAGTCTGTTCCTTTAGTAGGACACCATCAAAGTTGGAAAAAGCAAAAGGAGAGAAACTAGGTGATCTATGGAATAGCTTCTGAGGTGGAATTCTAATATATGTGGTAGTATCCAAGCCCAGTCAAAAAATTCTTCAGAAATTGAAAGTGAATTCAGCTGGTTTCACTGGTGCTCAGAGTCTGGGGATGAAGATGGCACTTCAAAGTCTACGACTTTGATAAAATTGAAGTTTTATTGATTCATGTAAAGGATAACAACTTAGTTGCAATAGAGACCAAAATATATGAGCAGAAAAATATAGAATTATCTAGATGCTGTCATGAATATATACCTATGAATTTCTGGAAGGATATAGAAGGGGACAATGACAATCACTTCAGAAGGTTTGAAAACAAGATTTAGCCTCTTTTCTTTTGATTATGGATGTTCATGAAAACTTTATCATTCACAAGATCAGACAATGTTATACAAAACTTTGTCTTCCCATTAAGTGCAAAGTTATAGCTCTTAGGATTAAAATGAAAAATAGTTAAATTTGTTGAAATATTAATTTCTGCAATTAAATGCTAAAGGTAAATTCCAATATCTTTTGTTAACAAGGCACATCAACAATAACTAATCTATCAATATGTCTGCTAAGAGAATACAAAAACACCCAGGTTTTTAGTTCCTTTAAAATTGCTTGATTTTTTAAACAAAGTTAAGCAGTGTTCTAAGAGCTAAAATAGCACAATGAAAGACTAACACACAGGTTTTTTCTACCAGTGATTACTAAAAACTGAAGTTATTATTGCATTGACTGTATACTCTAAGACTTATATTTTCTAACTTGAAGTAGCCAATATCAAATTAAATGGAGAGAAACATGAAACAATTCCACTAAAATCAGGGACTAGACAAGTCTGACCACCTGCTCTCTACATATTCAATATAGTACTGGAAGTCTTAGCCTCAGCAATTAGACAACAAAGGGCGGTCAAGGGGATACAAATTGGAAAGGAAGAAGTCAAAATATCACTATTTGCAGATGATGTGATAGTCTACTTAAGTGACCCCAAAATTCCACCAGAGAACTCCTAAACCTGATAAACAACTTCAGCAAAGTTGCTGACTATAAAATTAACTCAAACGAGTAGCTTTCTTCTACTCAAAGGATAAACAGGCAGAGAAAGAAATTAGGGAGATGACATCTTTTGCAATAGTCACAAATAATATAAAATGCCTTGGTGTGAATCTAACCAAGCATGTGAAAGATATGTATGACAAAAACTTCAAATCTGTGAAGAAGGAAATCAAAGATGTCAGAAGATGGGAAGACCTCCCATGCTCATGGATTGACGAGATTAATATAGTAAAAATGGCCATCTTGCCAAAAGCAATCTACAAAATCAGTAAAATCTTCATCAAAATTCCAACTCAATTCTTTACAGAGTTAAAAAGAGCAATTCTCAATTTCATTTGAAATAACAGAAAAAAAAAAAAAAAACCCAGGATAGCAAAACTATTCTTAACAATAAAAGATCTCCTGGGGGAATCACCATCCCTGACCTCAAGCTGTACTACAGAGCAATAGTGATAAAACTGCATAGTATTGGTACAGAGATCGTCAAGAAGATCAATGGAATAGAATTGAAGACCCAGAAATAAACCCACACACCTATGACCACTTGATCTTTGACAAAGAAGCTAAAACCAGTCAGTGGAAAAAAGACAGCATTTTCAAAAAATGGTGCTGGTTCAACTAGAGGTCAGTATGTAAAGAATGCAAATCGATCCATTCTTATCTCCTTGTACAAAACTCAAGTCCAAGTGGATCAAGTACCTCCACATAAAACCAGCTGCACTGAAACTAATAGAAGAGAAAGTGGGGAAGAGCCTCGAACACATGAGCACAGGGGAAAAGTTCCTGAACAATACACCAATGGCTTATGCCCTAAGATCAAGAATTAACAAATGGGACCTCACGAAATTGCAAAGTTTCCATAAGGCAAAGGACACTGTCAATAGGACAAAATGGCAACCAGTAGATTGGGAAAAGATCTTTACCAATCCTACATCTGATAGAGGGCCATTATCCAATATATACAAAGAACTCAAGAAATTAGACTTTGGACAATTAAATAACCCTATTAAAAATGGGGTACAGAGCTAAACTAAAATTTCTCAACTTAGGAAACTCAAGTGATTGGAAAGCACCTAAAGAAATGTTCAACATTCTTTGTCATCAGGGAAATGCAAATCAAAACAACCCTGAGGTTCCACCTCACACCAGTCAGAATGGCTAAGAACAAAAACAGGGGATACCAGATGCTGGCAAGAATGTGGAGAAAGAGGAACACTCCTCCATTGTTGGTGGGATTGCATGCTGTTACAACCACTCTGGAAATCAGTCCGGTACTTCCTTAGAAAATTGGACATAGCATTATCTGAGGACCCAGCCATGCCACTTCTGGGCATATACCCAAACATATAACAAGGACATATGCTCCACTATGTTCATAGCAGCCTTATTTATAATAGCCAGCAGCTGGAAAGAACCCAGATGTCCCTCAACAGAGGAATAGATACAGAAAATGTGGTACATTTACACAATGGAGTATTACTCAGTTATTAAAAACAATGAATTCATAACATTCTTAAGCAAATGGATTGAACTAGAGAATATCATCCTGAGTAAGGTAACTCAATCACAAAGAACACACATAGCATGCACTCACTGATAAGTGGATATTAGCCCAAAAGCACACAAAAGGGAGCCCAAGTCCTACACTGTCTGTATGGCCAGGAACAAGAGACCTGATAGCCCAGACACCAGGGTAATACCAAACACAACTAGTTAAAAGAATCAATGAAATTCTTCCTACTCATTGTTATTTGAAAAGGGAGTCTAAATTTGATGTCTCCAGAGGCTCCCTTGGAAGTGGGAGAAGAAAGATGGTAGGAGTTTGAAGAAATGGCAGACACAAAGAAAACATGGCCAATCTAATCAACAAAGCAGGATCAAATGGGCTCACAGAAGCTAAAGTACCAAGCACAGAGCCTGCAAGAATCTGCACCAAGTTCTCTGTGTAAATGCTATGGTGGTTAGCTTGTTGGTTTGTGAGACTTCTAACGGTAGGAGCAGATGGGTCTTTGACTCTTTTGTTTGCTCCTGGAACTCTTCTCCTATTATTGGGTTGCCGTGTCCAACTTCAATATGAGGGCTTTGTCTTGTCTTTTTTGTTGTTGTTTTAATCTTGTTTAGTCCTGTTTGACTGTCCTTTCTTGGAGGTCTTCTCTTTCTTCAAGAGGATACAGAGGGTGTGGATCTGCAGGAAATGGGATGTAGAAGGGAGCTGGGAGTGAGGGGAGGGCAAACTGTGGATGTATTATATGAGAGAAGAATCTATTTTCAATTTTAAAAAAAGATAAAAATTTGTCTTTGAATAAGTGAATATGTTTTCTATTTCAAATATTTCAAACAGCCAAAAGTAAGTAAAATGTATCATATATCTATGTAGTAAAAATGGTCCTATTAAGAAACACACATACAAAGAATATTTAAAACATGCAGTGTATGAATTAGTAGACTAATATTTTGATGTAGTTATTAGCAATAAATATTTTTACTTCTATTCTTTTGAGTCACTGGGAATGCACTCTTGGCAAAACAAATTAGATAATTTAAAAAAAAATTCGTTTTCATATTCTGATGATTGCCAGAAAAGGGATTAAAATACAGGGCACGGTTAGTACCTGAACTCTCTTAATTATAATATAAATGATAGGGCATGGTTAATACCTGAACTCTCTTAATTATAATGTAAATTATCTTTAAATTCCAATCTCTGAATTTTACTTCAGAATATCTGAAAAGACATGTTAAAAATAATAATTACTGTGAACTATTATTGGAATGACAGAAATATGACTATAATATCAAAAATCAAAGTGAATGGGTTAACAATATTGCCTTCTCACATATATTTGATGAAGGATATATTCTTTTTTTAAAGGAAATATAGGTTATTTGATATTTTATTTATTTATATTTCAAATGTTATCTCCTTTCCTGGTTTCCCCTCTGGAAAACCCATATCCCATCCTCCCTCCCCTTCTATGAAGTTGCCTCCCACACCCACCCACTCACACCTCACTGCCCTGGCATTTCCCTACACTGAAGCATCTAGCTTTCACAGAACCATGGGTTTCTCTTCCCACTGATGCAATACAAGTCCATCCTCTGCTACATATGCAGCTGGAGCCATATTCTAATGTTAAATGAGGTGTGGTTAATTGATAGTAGAAAATAGTAATTTGAGAAAAATTGAGAAATGAAACTTCATCATATAAGTTATTTTGTTTAATATTTAAGAGAAGATTCTAATTTGCATAGACCTTAGTCTATTGGAGTTTTGATTAATTATATTATTATCAACACTATGAATATCAAACATGAATTGAACTTTAATATATTTACACATATCTAATTTATTATATGTAAAACAATTTATATATGATACTTTATAAATAAGCTGACATATGATATATTTAATTTAATACATTATTATAATGATATACTGTCATGCAAATTTAAAAATATATTGTATAATATATATCATATTATGGTAGATATCTAGCTCTGGAAGAAGAAATTTCACATAGATCAAGAGAGAAGAAAAGTCACAATGCAAAAGTCACAATTTTTATGTAACTGAAATATTTTAAAAAATGGATAACTTTGAATGGGTTAAAAATAAGAATATAATTAAACTAGTATGGTGTTAATATATATATATCATATGATACATATCATATAATATGATATATATTATTATATAATATGTATATATATGATATATTATATATACCATATGATATGTATAATATATATCATATATATGTATATATATAATTATGGTAGGTTTAAAAGTCCAGATTGAGGAAGGTTTAGGTGAGTGTATGTGTCACCTCTCATTGGTATTTTTGTGGGATACCTAACAGTGGGAGCAGATATTTTTTTACTCTTTTGTTTGCTCTTGAGACTCTTTCTGCTCTTTTCTGAAGAGGAAGGGAAAGGGAAGTAGTGAATCAGGGAAGAAGGATATAGAGACTAGTAGGAGTGGAAGGAATGTAAAGTGTTTGGGATGTGTTATATGAGAAAAGAGTCGTGTGTCTGTGTGTGTGTATGTGTGTGTGTGTTAATCAGTTAATATTAACATATAAATATATATCAATTACAAAAACCCCTCAGTTGAATCAAGAGAGTTAAATTCAATATTCTAACACTCTCATTTTGCTTTAAACTTCCCAACCCCACTCACCCAGATTCATGGTCTTTACAACTCTTCTGTAGGTAGGAGGGGAAAGAGGGTGAGCTGTCTTTCATGCATACATAGCCACTGCACTCACAAACCCACAGCAACCACCATTATTCATTTTAAAAAGGTGCACAGATAATTGGGGCTGTAAATAACAGTTGCAGATAGCAACAGGGCTCGTGGGACCTAGCCTGGAGACATTGGCAGCTAAGTCTTCTACAGGATAGAGAATCATTGTTTTCATCAGCATAGGCTATGGTATATCCATATCCAAGTGGGCAGCTCCATGCACATGAGCAGGGGTTCCCTGGCCTTTGTTAAATACATGGGGTCACAAAACAAAAAGATATGAGAGAGAAAGAGAATTGTTCAGAAAACCACTTATCTTGCTGAGAGATTGGCAAGGGTAGAGTGGTAATAGGAGCAGAATACTGTATGCGCGTATACAAAACTGTCGGAGAACAAAATATCTAAGAACAACTCTTAGATTCATTGATCCTCTCTATTGTTATCTTTGTTCCTATTTCATTAATTCCTGTGTTGATATTTGATTCCTAGAGTTTTGTTTGCTGAGAATTTTAAGTTTCTTGCATGAAAGTCACATAGGATACATGGGTTATTTTAACTTTTCTGAATTTGTTAAAGTTGGCTTTGTGTTCTACCATGTGATTTTTCTTTTCTTTAGAGATGCTTCTCTGTGCTGTTGAGTAGAATTTATATTCTTTGGCAATAGGATAGAATATTTTGCAGATATTTATTAGTCTATTTCAAATAAAATAACATTTGATTCTGAGGTTTGTTTTCTGTTTATTTTGTGTCTACATGACCTACTTATTTAAAGAAGTAGGTGGTTGAAATCACTTACTATTGTGGTGATTGTGTTAATCTGTGTTTTTAATCCCATTAGTATGCTTTTTATGGAATTGAGTTATCAACAATTTGGTGTATACATGTTTAGTATTTTGATATTTTCCTTTTAACTGCTCCCTTTTTAGAATGAAGTACCCTTCTTTGTCTCTTCTAAATAGTTTTCATTTGCAGTTTATTTTGACAGATATTAGGATGATAATACATGCTTGACTTCTGATCTCATTCACCTGGAATACTTTCAATTATTTTTTTACTTTAAAGTGATGTCTATCTTCAAGCTAAGATGAGTTTCTTATAGACAGCCTTTGAATGGGTTCTGTTTCTTAATCCATCATACTAACCTATCTCTTTTGTTGTTTATTGTTGGATTGTGTTCTTAGTTGAGCTTTGTTTTTCATTAACTTATAGCTTCATTTTTTTTTCTAACTCTTTTGGCTGCTATTGTTTCTCTCTTCAGTTCAGGGCATTGGTTCCAATATTATTTTCAGTATACAGTGGCAATTTCAATGGGCATGTATTGAGAGAGAAATTTTTGGGAAATATCTCATGTCTAAGCAAAAAACTATAGGCAACTATTAACTATTGGAGGAAGGAGAATTAGCCTTTCCTAAAGATGGGCCTGCTTATTGGTTGTCCAGTGCAGGGTGATCAGCCTTAAAACCATATACACACAAACAACACAAACAAAATCAACATGTTATATATAATATATATATTATATATTATACTATGTAATATATGTTACATATAGGTATGTAATATGAATACATACATATAAAGATGTAATATATATTATATGTAATGTATTTAAATAAGTAAACAAATTCATGTAACAATGATACTCAAAGGAAAAAAGTTTTGCACTTGAGAGCTTGGCAGGCATGGAAAGTATTCCAGGAAATAAATGGAGATAACTCTATTTTATTCCAAATATTAAAAAAATAGTGAATAAATTACAATCAAAAAACCCCTTAAAGTCCAAATACCAAACCTCTTTAATGACTCAGGTATATTATCATGAGTGAAAAACAACAAAACAATTACGTTAGCCATAAAATTAGCCAGTGACATGAGCATATGGTGGGTCCCACCCTCAGTGATTGAATATAAAAGGGCCTCCCTTCAGGCAGAAGTATACAGACTCAAATCACCTACTCTCCTCTCTACCCTAGAACAACCTCAGCAACCAACACCATGTGTGGCTACTACGGAAACTACTATGGTGGCAGAGGCTATGGCTGCTGTGGCTATGGAGGCCTGGGCTATGGCTATGGAGGCCTGGGCTGTGGCTATGGCTCCTACTATGGCTGTGGCTACTGTGGACTGGGCTGTGGCTATGGCTGTGGCTGTGGCTTTGGCTCACGCTCTCTCTATGGCTGTGGCTATGGATGTGGCTCTGGCTATGGATCTGGGTTTGGCTACTACTACTGAAGACACCATGGGAGACTCTCACCCTCTTGAATGTGAGCTCAGAAATCTCCAATTCTGAACTTCATGTTTTCTGAACCTCTTTCTTAGAGGCTCTTATATCTCAAGTTTATGATGTAACCATCTTGAAGATATTCATTTGATGACCTTTAGATATAAGACCTGAAGATTTTATTTCTTCAAATTTGACTCTTGAGAATAAATATTCTTTAGATATCATCTTGTATACTTACATCTCTCAACAGGATAACAAGAATCTTGTGTTTTGATTATTCTACATTTTCCTAATAAATTTATTCAATCTTATAAACTACAATATTTGCTATTTCATTTACTTATTTATTTATTTAGTGTGTGTGTGTGTGTGTGTGTGTGTGTGTGTCCTTGTGCCATAGAACACATATGGGAGTCAGAAGAAAACTTGAGAGCATGGTTCTTTTTCTTAAGTATGTGAGTAATAGTGTTTGTACTCATTTTGCCAGGTTTAAAGACATGTCCCTTTAATCCCTAAGTTATCTTTCTAATATTTTGATTTTCTGACATTATCCATACTTATAGTTCATTGTTACATACAACTGCTTTTCTTAAGATATACCTACCTGCTTTCAAATTTCTACATCACTTGTGCCACCAAGTCCTTGGTTTATGACATTAGGAACATAATAACCTTAACAATGCAGAAAATAGTCTTAACAAGGGACAAAGCGGCCCTTGTCCCTCCAGAATTTACACTTGACTGTTAATTGGTTCTGTCCTGTGTAGGCCCATTAGAAATCGCTGTTGATGTGATGCCATGACTATATTGTCTCTGTTTTGTGCCAAATTAATTTTTCACAGCAAGAGCACCTATGTTCAGGCTTTTCCATTATTTGTGCTCCTCTTCCATGTTGCTCCTGGGCTTCAGAGGTGGGCAGCATGAATGTTCTACCTGGAGTTGAGCACTCTGCTGTCATTTATTTTCTCTACCTTGAGCAGCCATCTGTCTCTGTATTCACCTCTGTTTATTCCCAGTTTACTTGATGACTGAGAATACTATGTGTATATGGGTAGCAACATAAATAATTTAGAGGACCGTTTAGGTTTGTATCGTTTTAGCTAAATAATTGTAGTTAAATTCTCCCCTAGAACTAAAGAACTCCATCAGTCATGGATTTTTAACTGGATTATAGCACCAGTCATGAATTATGGTTTGTGGAATGGTCTCCAAAACTAATTATAGAACATTTGGTCAACCCTATAAGGCTTGAGTTCCTGCTACACCAGTGGGTATGTCTTGCCTGTTAGATTGGTATTGTAGTTCTTACAGTTCTTATCTTGGTAGGACCATTGAAACCCATTGTCCTTCACAGATTCCACTGCATCTTCTGACCCAGTGAATGATGGACAATAGTGAGGTAGTTGCCAGCTCACTTTCAAATTTATAACCCATTGTCCTTCACAGATTCCACTGCATCTTCTGACCCAGTGAATGATGGACAATAGTGAGGTAGTTGCCAGCTCACTTTCAAATTTATCATATATCAAAGGTGTGTAATGTCTTCACCAATATGGTCTTATTTACTAGTTAGGGAGGAGTACCTCTAGCAATGTTAAGACCTTGTTTTAGCATGCTCTGTGGTTTCTTGTAGTAAAATTAGTGACTCTACAAAAGGAACTTAGTTGTCTATAAAGGTTTAACTTAGTTAAAAAAATAGTTTCTTCAAATAATGTCTATATAAAACTTCCATTTTGTATTTTTTAATTCTTGAATCTTTAAAATTACTACCAGATGAAGCATGGCTAGTATGTGCTATCTTCTTTGAATCTTTGCCAGCTATATACCTGACAAAGGATAAACACCTTGTATATATAAAAAACTCAAAATCAAAGAGTCAACACACAAACAACACAATTTTTAAAAAGGGCTATTGTTCTGAAATGATTTTCCCCAGTATGAGCCAGCCTTGCTCCACAAGAGCCACAGACTTTCTAACAAAACCTCAATGCAGTCATGAGAAAACCCCTTTTGAGTTTTAGCTCAGAGAAACCCAAAGAGTCTCCAAAATTATTATAGCTATATTTATTGCCTTTGATACCCTCACTCTGATGAAGGGCTCAGAACATCTGAGTTGGATCTGGCCTGAAAGCTTTATTACTGGGAGGATTTTTACAAAAATCTACAACTGATTAAAATTCAGAGATGAAGTGTTCTTGTAGTGCTCAGCTTCAATGGACGCATCTACCATTAAACTGCTGCACCTGAGACCTGTGGTCCTGGTTCTATAAGAAAGGAGGCTGAGGAAGCCATTATGAGCTAGCCAGTATATGTCACTACTCCATGGCCTCTGCATGAGCTTGTACCTCTAGCCTCCTTCCTTGCTTGAGTTCCTGACTTCCTTCAATGATTAACTGTGATATAGAAGCATAAGCCAAATAACCCCTCTCCTTCCTAACTTGCTTTTGGTCATGGGGTTTCATTACAACAACAGTAACCAGAACGAAGTCACATACTAAAACAGTAACCATAATGAAGTAACATACTAACAAGGAAGGGGTGAAACTCAGTGGGTCCCAGCCCCAGACATAGAACTACAGGAAACTAGGAAATGTGGAAAGTGGGTAAAATACTCTTTCTCAAGGAAGAACTGCTGTATTAGTCATTCACTGCAAAATGTTCAACCCCAAAAGCATATTTACACAAATATTTTTAAATGGATCGAAGAAATTGTATTTATTATATTTCCATATTTAGTATATATGTGACATATATGTGTATATATATATATACACATATATGTCATGAATTTGAGATGGAGCAAAATAGGGGTGTATGTGAAGAGTTAAAGGGAGGAAGAGATGTAATTATATTTAATTTTTTAATAAAAATACAACATACATACATGGAAGTTCCAAATGTTACTAAGGTCTTAGAACTTAGAACTGAGGTCTGGCAAAGAAATACTTAGTTTAGTATCAATAGTATTTTAGAATATTACATATTTTTTTACATATTTTTCATGTTTGTTCCTTTGTAGTTTGTACTATTGTTCCACTTAATGCAATGATTCATGAAAAACTTCATGAATGAAATGAAATGAAAATAATTCATGAAAAAAATCAGTTTTGCATATGGGAAGTTGGAATTAAGCATCAATAAGGCCCCTATTCTCATGTTATTTATTTCTTTAAGCATGTAGTGGGGAGGTGATTCAAGTCATGTCAGAAGCTGTAACAATAAAGGATCTCCAACATGACTCCCCAAACATGAGCTGAACTATAGACGTTCCAGAATGAACTGGGCAGACCAGAAGGCCTCCACCCTACATAAAGAACTACTGGCAAATAAGGAGCGCTGAGATTGGGAGAAATAGTCTTCCCCGGAAAAGAGCACATAAACTGGTTATCTAATACCGAATGACCATCTCTAAAAACATATATACCAATGAGATTACACAGACCACTGGCTTTATTTAGGAATATATGTATATAAATAAACATATATGCAGGCAGATATAATAGAAATATACTTATATTCATATTTTAACAATTTATAAATAAAGAGGTCATGGATTTGAAAGAGAGCAAGGGAGAGTGTATGGGAAAGTTTAGAGAAAGAAAAGGGAGGAGAGAAATAATGTAATTATATAGTAATTTCAAAATAAAAATGTTAAGTATTTTTAAAAGAGCATATTGGTTGTGTCTAAATTTTACTAACCTTCAGTAAAGTTGCCATAAACACCTGTTCTGGATGGGGGAGAAATAGCCAGTAGTTAATTGTAGAGGAAGGTGCAGAGTCGAGCATACCTCCTGCATGTCAAAGGAGCCAGAACATGTTTGAGATTGAGGTAAAACTGTAGACAAGTTGTAAAAGACATTACAGAAAGATGTAGTTGGTCACTGCATGCTCCAGGGTTTTAGACAGTTCACCACACCTTACTGTGTTTGAGAACTTAAACAAAATACCAAGAAATAAACCAAAATGGAATTGGGGTAGGCTCCACAGGAGTGTTGACTGTCAGAAGCCCAAACATTTGAGGGAAAAGAGGTGAAAATTAGAAAATATATTAAATACATATTTCACAGGGAATTTTTTTATTAAGAGAAATAGTGAATTAGGCAAATACCTAGGGAAACTAAAGAAAATTCCCCTGAGGAAACATTTTTTTTTTTTTGGTTTGTTTCTGCAGGAAATAAATTTTAATTATATTTCTGGGTAATAGCCATGTTGAACATTTTAGAAGAGAGGAGTGTATAAGCAGAAATACCAAAAGGATTTCTAGGGCAATAAAACTATGATACTATAATGCTGGGTGCATGCCAAGTAGGATTGTCAAAGTCCATAGAAGATATATCATTAGTAGTCAGCATTAACTATGGACTCTTGGAGATAATGATGCTTTGGTGTAATTCCTATGATGTAATAGGTGTGCCATTGTGTATAGCTGCTGGTGACGGAGATGCAGGGAAGCAGAGAGGAGAGATGATACATGAAAAATGTCTGTAATTCTCAAGTCACAAATATGAAACTTTTCAAACATAAGAGCTATTCACATTTTACATTCAAATTTTAAAAACAAAAATGTTTATGGGGGCTATCTCTGGCTCTGTTGCCTGCCTTTGGATTCCTTTCTCCTAACTGGGCTGTCTTGTCTGGCATCAGTAGGAAAGCATGCACTTAGTCCTTCTGCATGTGACAAGGCTGGTTGGCTCTCATGGGATCCTCTTCTCTGAGGAAAAAAGGAGGGGGATGGGAGGAGGGGAGTGTTAGGTTGGGTTGGGGGAGATATAGGGAGCTGCAATCAGGATGTAAAGTGAATAAATAAGTAAATAAATAAATAAATAAATAAATGTTTTAGTGCACATAAAGCATTCACTGATTATAAAACTTTATAAGACATAAATGACTCTTGAATATAATTCTAAGAGACTTGCTGCCATAAATTTTATAACCTTGGCTTATATGGAAAAGTATAATGTCAAAACAAAGCATCTCTGGCCTATTAAGCTTATGGTCATTGTTTTGGACATGTTTGTAGAATATGAATTGTTCTTTCAGTACCTTGAAAAGCTGTAGTTATTTTTACACAATGGAAAAAATGCAGTGTTGTGTGTCCTCACAGCCTGGGCATTCTAGTGAAAAAAACAAAGTCATGTAATATTTAATGGTTATTACAAAAAGTTCTACATGAATGACTAAAAGCAGATTTCCTATTCAAAGTTATTTATTGTTACAAAGGAATTTAACTTTGAAAAATATATTGGTGAAATCAAATGTCTAAAAGATGTTCTTAATGATATTAACTTATCATTATAAATCTTAAAATATTGACAATTTTTCTAGCAGGAGCTGATGGAATTTTTTTTCTCAAAAAAATCATAGAAACAACATTTCAGGTTTCACAAATTTTATAAACATAACTAGTAAAATCTCTTAAACATTTCCAAAGCTGAAATATGGTATTTTAAAAATCATAATTTGTGAAGTCTTAATTTATTGAAATATAAAGGCTTTACATAAAATTAAAATCCATAAAAGAATTGGCTTTCATGAACATGAAAAGAAATTAGTCAAAAAAATTAAAATATTTTTAATTAAAATTCCAGACACAAAATTGGCTCAGTTTGTTGCTTCACTGAATTTTTAAATATTAAAGTAAAATTTAAAATAAATTGCAGTTAGCCTGTTCTTTAATTGCATTCTAAAGATGAAGTCCAAATCAAGTTTTTCTTTTAATGTTAATAGACAGCTATATTATAGAACAAAAATATTCTTAGTAAATAATAGATGAAATATGCTGCTTCAGATGGCTGAAGTGGGTGTACAAGGAAAAGAATATATATTTTATTCTGTGATGCAGGCAAGTAAGCATATGTGCAGCTTGGGTATGTCGTCCATGTATACAGCACTTAAAATAAACATTTTTATGTTTTAGTGTTCCCTTATTATTAGTGTTAAATTGTTTCATGGGACCTAATTGGCAAACAAAACAAGCTTCCACAATAACTTTGAAGTTTTGTCACATGGTTAAGAAAAAAAACTAATTAAATTACATCAGTCTTAAAATTAGCCAATAGCATGGGTGCAGGGTGGGCTCCACCCACACGGAGAGCATATAAAAGGGCCTCCCTTCAGGCAGAAGTATACAGACTCAAATCATCTATACTCCTCCCTAACCAAGAACAACCTCAGCAACCAACACCATGTGTGGCTACTACGGAAACTACTATGGCGGCAGAGGCTATGGCTGCTGTGGCTATGGAGGCCTGGGCTATGGCTATGGAGGCCTGGGCTGTGGCTATGGCTCCTACTATGGCTGTGGCTACCGTGGACTGGGCTGTGGCTATGGCTATGGCTGTGGCTATGGCTCACGCTCTCTCTATGGCTGTGGCTATGGTTGTGGCTCTGGCTATGGCTCTGGGTTTGGCTACTACTACTGAAGACACTATGAGATACTCCTACCTGCTCCAATTGTGATTCCAGGACTGACCAATTCTCAACCCCACACTTTCTGAACCTTAGACTTCGAAGAATACGATCCTACAGTGAAATGAAATCCATCATAGACTGGTGCTCACCTGTATGAAGTTGACCCATTCCTTGAACTTTCCTTCTCAAGAGAAATGGAGTGAAATTCAGCTGCAAACCCCAAATAAGAGCAGAAGCCCTACTGACCTTCATGGATTAATTTGTTTCTCTGTTGTTCTAATAAACTTGATAATCTACAAAGTGTTTTAGTCATTTATTGTGAAATGTTACTTAAAATTTTCAACTGAGTTTGCATGGATGATCATGTGTTAGGTATGGGTTTTCAGAAAAACAGAATCCATTTAATGTGTAAGAATGTTATTACATGGTTGACCCAGAGATAAGGAACCATGTTCTTGGTTGGATTTTAGACGGGATTTTCAACCCCTCTCTCCTTCAGCTTTGGCCAATCCAGCCCATGCGCCTCCACTTCATCCTTGGTCCTTGTTCAGTCCCCCCCCCAGCTGTCCCTGGGTGCCCAAGGGCCTGAGAACTGTCAGGTCCCTGGACCACCTTTTGGCCTCAGGACTCCCAAGCCAAGAGTTCTGGCTCCCACTGGACCTCAGACTGTGCCTCTCCACCCCGAGCAGTACTTCACACAGCCTGACACCTGCCCAGTGCTGGCATGGAGTGTGCACAGAGTCAACTTCCTGTGTCATGCCTCTCAGACAAGAGGCCCTAGTCCCATTGCGGGGGCAGACATGGGGACCCATAGTTCAACCCAACAAATCAACCCAACACACTCCCATTGTTAGGAATCCAACAAGAGCCCCAAACTCTTTTAAAGAACTACAGCATGTTGGCAGAGGGGCTAATGTAGAGCCATGCAGGCTTCATGGTTGCAGTTTGAATCTCTGTGAGCCTATATAAACATTGCTTAGTTGATTTGGTGGGAAATGCTTTCCTGGTCTCATGACCTTCCTAGCTCCTACAATCCTTCTTCCACCTTTTCCTTAGGTTTCTCCTTGCTCCATCCCTCTAATGTTTGTCTCTGGGTTTGTCTTTGGCTCCTAGCAGTTGCTAGATCAAGCCTCTCTGATGATAATTATGCTAGACTCTGGTCTATGAGCATAGCAGAATATCATTAGAAAACATTGCATTGACTTTTTCTATCGTGTTTGATTATAGCCTAGGTGTCTGGATTATTCAGGCTCTGGTTCCTGGCTTTTCAGACATTGCCAGGTATGGGTAAGCTCTCTCTCCTGGCATGGGCCTCAAGTTGGACCAGTTATTGGTTGGACTCTCTTACAAGTTCTACACCACCATTATCCCAGGACATCTGTTTCAAAGTTTACAGTTGGCCCTTTTGACACAGTGTCTGTATTATCTTCAAAACCTCTATATGTTTAATCTTGTAAAGCACTATTGTACTTTAAAATTTTCTCCTTTATAAAAGAAATTCTTGTTTTCTGTTGCCTGGAAATTTCAAAACTTATCTATGGGACATTTGTCATTTTTAAAAATTATTCTTCAGCACTTAGCAGATTTGAAGAATATTTTATATGACTTTACAAATCCTCTTTAAAGTTTTTTTTTAAACTTATACACACAGGACTGGAGAGATGGTAAGTGGTTAAGAGCACCAACTACTTTTGTGAAGGACATCTGTTCAGTTCCCTGCACCCACGTGGAAACCCACATGGAAGTTCTCAATTGTCCGTAACTCCTGTTCCAAGGGTATCTGATACAGACTTCTGTCCTTTCTGTATGACAATTACATAAGTAATGCATATACATACATGTTGATAAAACACTCATATGCATTAAAACAAACAAAAACAGGGGAATTCATTTTTTTTTATTCTCAGTGTTTCAAGCATTCTGTCTCATGACAGGTCAATCTCAAGGACAGAAAGACAGCAACATCCTCTCCTCCCATTTTTCAGCCTCTGTCTTTAGCTCCTTCCCATGACTTTCACATTGGTGGTGACATCTAATTCTCATTGCTCTTCCTTTTCCAGATGCCATGTTCATCAGGAATCTCCCAATCCATTCCAGTTTTGAACGTTCTCTAGAAATACTCATGGGATTCAGTATATGCTGGTAACAAGAGTATTACATTTTCATAGTAAAATAACAGCGTTACATAAAAAGAACATAAGGAGAAAATGCAGCTGACGGTTTAAAATATCTACATGCTGATTTTCTCTTCCAGTCACAGCTCGGGCTTTACCCCAAACAGAAGGGAAGCCACATGAACATTATTGTTCTTCTGAATAAGTCTTTTTGAAATACAACACCTAGAGTGTTATCTGGAGATGGATTCTAAAGCAATCAACAAAATTCCAGATTCCCAGAAGGAAGGTATTTGTTCAGCAAGAACTACATTGTTTGCACAAATGTTGTAGGTTCAGTGAATCAGCATTACCATTTAGAGAATTACAGAAACACTTGAGTACTTTATTGTTCAATCTAATATGGAGACAATGTTTCATAGAATGAATGGGGAAAAGACTTCCTTTCCTTCCCCCCTCAATCTGTCTTCTTTTTTTCTTTTTATTGTTTTGTGTCTAAACCTTATTTTTTGTCTTTTGTTTATTTATTTACACACCAAATTTTATTTCCCCCTCCTGACCCACCCTCTGACTGTTCCACATCTCATGCCTCATCCTGTCTCCACGAGGATGTTCCCACTTCTCATCCCACCCTCTTCCTTTTATTTATTTATTATTATTTAGTTTTAAGATAGCTATCAGAATTTTTTTATTTCTTCTTATATGATTGGTGGATCACCAACTGCTAAAGGTGGAGGATTGGTCTTTAGCACTGTAGTATCTCAGTGGTTCTTAATCTGTGGGTTGTGACCCTTCTTGGGGTTGAGCAAACATTTCACATGGGTTGCCTAAGACCTTTTGAAGACAAATATTTACTATTCATAACTAGTAAATTATAGTTATGAAGTAGCAGCAAAAAAATTTTATGTGTGGGATCACCATGACATGGGAAACTGTGTTAAAGGGTCACAGAATTAGGAAGGTTGAGAATCACTGATCTATTTGAAGGAAGTATTACAATGTGAGCTGTGGTTGGATATCTGTGGTCATTGAGGTTATACCATAGGATGAGGTCGTGGATCTGGAATGCTACCTCTCATTTCCCTCCTTACTATGAGGTACATGCTTCATTTTGACATAATCAATTGTCACACCACAGATCCAAAAAATATGCTAATCAATATTGATCTGAAACCTACAAAGCTATCAGCCAAGATTCTTTTTTTCTCTTTATAGGTAGATTTTTCTTAGGTATTTGGTAAGATTGCAGAATTGTCACCAGATTAATGTGTCTACTGTTGCTGGAATGACTGATCCCTTCAGAATATGATTGCTGGAAGAGTCTAGAAGTGTATAAAGAAGGAAATTAGAAGCAGCCTAGAATGCTTATTGGTAGTTCTGGTGAGAATTTGGAGGCCCAGGTTAATGACAGTAGCATTTATACTGGCAAGATTTCAAGTGACAATGAGCACCATCCAGGAACTTGACCAAAAGTCGCATACATATACACACAGACACACACAGACACACACAGACACACACACAGACACACACACACATGCACACACACAAAATGATGTTTTTCTATTCTCTCATACATTGTGGCAAGTTAACCTTAAATGTTATGGAGTAGTTTACATGGATGAGGAAACAGATCATTCTGACAGCATTATGGTTCCACTTTTATCAAAGGTAGAAAGACTTAAAAAACAAAAACAAAGCAACCTTCCCCCAAACCCTCAAAACAAACAAACAAAAATAACCTTTCACTTGGCCATGACTATGGACATATACAGCATTGTCCTGAAGCCAAGGGCTTTAATAGAACTATAGGACAGATGACTTGATAACACACCAATAATGTAACTGGATTCCTATCACAGATTCAAAATTACAAAACAAAGACAAATTCTCAAAATTACTTCATTATAGAAAGCAATCTGGAGAAATCCAAACACATCAAATACTTAGGTATTTATTTTTTTTAAATTCACCTAAGAATGTTTGGGTTCATGCGGTCTTCAGCTGATATCACAGAAAAAAGGTGACAAGTCCAAGTTGACTGAGTGCCTGCAAATGGTCCTCCATAGGACAATGTGTAGGAAGCTTTGGGAAAGAAACCAAGGCTGATTGCCAGAAATATGACAATCACAACTGTTTGTACAATGTGTGGGAAGGAAAGCTGCTGGCAGTAAAGAACCCAGTCCTAGAGAATGGCCATGTTTTGGAGCTTTCCATATTCTTCAAAGTACACAGACTGGTCCAGTACATCCAGAAGCTATTTTTAAACATATAAGACATGATATTTTGGTCTTATATCTCGTTTATATCATGTTTTTTTTTCCTTTGGAATAAGAGTATGTATCTCCTATTCTTCCATAAGAGTCTCCAAGTTCCATCCACTGTTTGGCTGTGGATGACTGAGTCAGCTGCTGGGTGGAGCCTCTCAGAGGACAGCCATGCAAGACTCCTGTCTACAAGAATAATAGAGCATCATTAATAGTGTTAGGGATTGGTGCTCTCCCATGGGATGGGTCTCAACTTGGGCCGGTTATTGTTTGGCCATTCCCTCAGTCTCTGCTCCATTCCCCATCCCTGAATTTCTTGTAGACAAGATAAATTTGGGTATAAAGTTTGTGGGTGGGCTGGTATCCCTATTGCTCCATTGGAGTTTCTGCCTGGCTACAGGAGGAGGCTTCTTCAGGTTCCATAGCTTCAATGCTGTGAGTCAAAGCTGAGGACACACCCAGTGATTCTTGGGAGACTCCCTTATCTCAGGTCTCTGCCTTGTTCAGGAGATGACTCCTACCTCCCCACCTCAGTCCATTTCCATTTATTATTATGGCCATCTGGCCATTTATTCTGTCTCTCACTACACCTAAGAGAATAGTAACTCCACAGGAAGACCAATAGAGTCAAGTAACTTGGACCCTTGGGACCCTTGTGGTGCTCAGAGACTGAATCACCAACTAAAGAACATACAAGGGCTGGACCTAGGTCTCCCCACATGTATGTAGCAGATGTGAATCTTGGTCTTTATGTGGGTCTCAAACAACTGGAGTGGGGGCTAGCCCCAGAGCTGTTGCCTGTACATGGGATATGTTCTTCTAGCTGGGCTGCCTTGTCTGGCATCAGTGGGAAAGGATGTACCTAGCCTCTCAGAGACTTGATGTGCCAGGGTCAGGAGACACCTAGGGAGGCTGCCAACCATTGAGAGGAGAACAGGAGGAGAAAGGTTGAGGGAGAAGGTGAGTGGGAGGGGGCAGTGAGCAGGATATAAAGTGATTAAGTAAAAGATAAATGTATATCTTGCACTTGTCTTCCCATTGAATCCTGGGTCTAAACACTTCACTGTAATTTTTATAGAGGCTTAAAACTAAACTAGCCATGACTCTTGGAGGAGACTTTGGATGTTTAAGCAATGCTCAAACAATTAAAACCTTCTGAGTGGGGTACGGTAGAGAAAACCATATTTTGCAAGATTCACATGAACCTTTGAGGGTCGGAAACCAACTGGAGTGAGTGTACTTCATGTGTTCTCCAAAGGCTCCTGTGATAAAACATTGATCCCCAGATGGCAGTGTTGAGACATAAGGCGTAGAGGGAGCTCCTTCATCTTCATGGCACATGGATCCCAGCTCCTCCCTACTAGTTCTCTTTCAAGGTCTGACCATTACATGAGCAGTTTACTTTTGTCACATGGTACATGTGACACATGTACACTTGGCACAGGCTCAGCAAAATGAACCCAATTGACCCATGGCTGGGACCTCCAACATGTTACCTCAAATTAACTCATTGTCTTTATAAGTTATTCTTTCAGGTAAGTGTTTTATTTCACATAAGAAGTCTATTGCTTGTTCTAGAGCAATGGGATCTCTTCTGCATACAGCATATTTATGATTCCTTTCTCTGTTGGACTAAATTTCTCAGGAGAAATCAAATGTAATTCATTTTTTATAAGCAGTGTATTGTTGATCTTCCCATGCTTTTGGTATATTGTGCTCCTTGGTTACCAGAAATATGCCCATGAAATCATCAAACATTCTTTACTTTCAGTGTCCTCAGTTGTATTTTTTATTTTATTGGTTATTTTATTTATTTGTATTTCAAATGTTATCTCCCTTCCCAGTTAAACCCCTTATTCCTTCCCTATTGCCCCCTGTTTCTATGAGGGTGCTCTCCCACCCTCCCATCCCCTCCCATCTCAGCTCTCTAGCTTCCTCTATGCTGGGTAATGCAGCCTTCACAGGACCAAGGGCTGCCTCTCCCGTTTGTGACCATATAACTTATCTTTCTCTTTTAATCTTTGGAAATGTGAAACTCTTTCATTACATTTATTTGTAGACTATTTCATTCCAGTCTAAAATCCATTCTGATTAGTCATCTGTATCTTCTCTTTCCTTTTCTCCAGTCCAGTCAGCCCCTAACCTTGCGTTCTCTCTACAAGTTCTTTTTCCACATTCATTTGCTTATGTTTAGAGATTTTACTCAGAGCTTCCCATGTAACTATGTGTATGCAAATATGCACTAAATTTATTTCTACAACAATGCATGTTATAGTTGCTATTCCATTGCTATGAATAGTCTAATTATCAATATTACTAATATTATCAGTGGTACAATTTCAGGTTTGATCTCTATTTACCCAATTTATATTTTATAATTTTAAGAAGAAAAAGATATAGAATGCAATCAAATGCTCTCAAACACAAATACTTAAAGAATGCTACTAAGTCTGTTACTTTTTCAAAGTGTTTAAGATAGTTTAAACCATGTATAAATTAGATAGAAGGGCAAGTTTACATCTTTATATCTCTTGGTACATGACAGTATAAGTCATACTTTTATAAATATGGTATAAATACAGAATAGGAGTGTGAAATCAGGTGTCAATATTCATAACTTCAAAAGGATTTAAACAAAGATATTTGCAATTTTGAACTAGGAATATATAGAGCTTTCAGGCAACTGTTTGGCAAGTTTAATACCCTTTGACACTGGAAGCAACTACAATAGACTTGACATTGCTACTTTAAGGTTAAAAGAATATTTCAACAATTTTATTGGCATATGTGCTAATAATGGTTTCATTGACATATTCATACATGTACAAAATATATTTTAGTGATGGTCACCCTGATAATGTCTTTTCCTTTTATCACTCCTAATAACCCGCTTCTTTTCAACCAGCTGCTTTCCACTCTCTTGTGTCTTCTTTCTCTTAGGATTCAATAGTATCAATATAAGCACTTGGGTGAGAGTTTGCAACCAAAATGTCTCTCCTTTCTTTACCAATCTTTAACTGCATACAAACTCTCAGGGAATTTGCTACTATGCCTTCAGTGGCAGGTGTTAACATGTCTGTTCTTGGCAGATCTTGTGAAGTTAGTCATAGCTGCTATAAGCTCAAGAGTCCAAGAGACCAATCATGTCATACCAGAAAGTCAGTGTTCCACACCTCTCCTCTTACAATCCTTAACTTTGGTGGTGGTGATATAAATATCCTCCTTATGGAAGAGCCTTCAATTGTATTTTATTTTTAGTATGTTGAACAGTTGGAAATCTATGCAGTCACTACTGGTTACCTCAAAAATAAGTTTATTTTTAAAACTTTATTTTTTAGATCATAATATATATATATATATATATATATATATATATATATATATATATATATTAGGCATTCTCATTTTTCTTCTCCCCAAACCCTCCTATATAACCCTCCCTGTTTTTCCTCAAATTAGAGCATCTTATTTGCAGTAATTATTATTGCATTCACATATATATGAATGTATGAATGAATATATATGTGAATGTATATATATGTATATATTTATTCTCGAATATCCATATATATTTTTTTCTTAAATATACCCTGTTCCATATATACTTGTTTGTATACTTTCATGGCTGGCCTTTGGCACTGAACAACTAATTAGTGTGCTCTTCTCTGGGAAAGATCACCTCTGAAACTTCCAGCTTTGCTCAGTTGCCTGTAGTTCTCTGTGGAGGGTTGAGCTCTTGTAGGCTTGTTCTCTTCTGGTTTGGCATGCCTTTTGGTGCTATTCTTGTTTATCTCGCATTTGGGCAGTCACATTGGTGAGACTTTTATGGGCATAGCTTTTGACAATCCATGGAGACACAATATTGCAGCAAATTCCTGATCCTCTGACTCTTCCAGTCTTTCTGCCCCTTCTTCCACAACATTCCCTGAGCTTTGGGTGTGAGTGTAAATTTTCTAAACCACAATAATCCCTAAAAACAACCTACAAATATCTGTCCCTATTTCAACAGATAAGTGGAATCTGGATCCCTCATCAAGAAACCTCTTTGCAACAGATAGAGGTCACTACAAAACAAACAAACATGCATAATACATATACACTTACATACGTACATTATATAGATATATACATATGACTAGTATAGAGTTGTGCAGCCCAGTCCCAATGGTTACACCTACAAAAAGAAGACTCTTAGACCAAAGTTGCCATAATTGTTTTCCTTTCTCACCAACAGTCTTGTTCAGGCAAAGACTAATGCAACAAACCTGTTGAGCCACACAAGACGATCCCACATGTGCAACAGTGGCAAGGCCATTAATAATTAACTATCTTCTGATTGGATTTGATGCCTATTCCTCAGGAAGGAATTTATATCCAGTATTGTAAAAGTATTCAACAAAGCCTGGATGGGGATATCATAGTCCTTAGAGGAAGTTATTACTGATGTTTCACTAAAGGAACATAATATGCTTGTCATTTCTTCTATTTAACTATGTTTATAACTAAACAATGCTGGTTTTGTTGTAATAAATTGACTTTTTCATGAAGTGTAAGTTTCCATAATTATCACATTCATGTTGATTTATGTAAAATAGCACAGAAATTTCTACAAATAAAATTTTAATTCATTTAGAAAGATAATATGTACAGGATTTTGAATGAAAAGAAAACCACATTTATAGATTCAGTTGAATAAGTTTATTGGGGAAAGGAAAAAATCCTTTCGGTTAAAAAACAAAAGGATCTGTGTCAGAATCATCACAATGAATGACAATTTAGGCACAGAGACTATGCATTTCACATTCTTCCACTTTTTAAAACAAATTTTCAAAATGATTAATTGGACATATTAGACACAGAAGGAACTTCAGGAAACTTATATCAGAAACCTGTAATGTACATCATTAGTATCTAAGCAGGAGGCTTAGAATATATGAGGTGAAGAGTGGCAAAGTCCTGACATCACAGTTAGAGGAAGTTTAGAGTCTTCCATAGTGTCTTCAGTAGTAGTAGCCGAATCCAGAGCCATAGCCAGAGCCACAGCCATAGCCACAGCCATAGAGAGAGCGTGAGCCATAGCCACAGCCATAGCCATAGCCACAGCCCAGTCCACGGTAGCCACAGCCATAGTAGGAGCCATAGCCACAGCCCAGGCCTCCATAGCCATAGCCCAGGCCTCCATAGCCACAGCAGCCATAGCCTCTGCCGCCATAGTAGTTTCCGTAGTAGCCACACATGGTGTTGGTTGTTGAGGTTGTTCTTGGTTAGAGAGGAGAGTAGGTGATTTGAGTCTGTATACTTCTGCCTGAAGGGAGGCCCTTTTATATTCTCTCAGTATGGGTGGAGCCCACCCTGCACCCATGCTATTGACTAATTTTATGACTAGTCTAATTATTTTGTTGTTTCCATTGTGAAAATACTTCACAGCCATTAAGGAAGCTTGCTTGGCTTCATATCTCATGTGAACATTCTTTGTCTAGTTTAGGGTACCAATGTTGTAGTGTACATCACATGCACTAAGAGCTAGAGAATTGTGACCCAAATGATGCTTCCATTTTAACCTTCTAAGACTATACTATATGCCAATGTGATACTGTCTTAGTCAAAATTTGTTTTGTATCTCAATTCTACAAAGGCCATACCTTCTCTTTGAATCATGAATTTTTTTCACTTGCAATGCAAATTCATTTTCTGCTTCAGGGTTCAATTCTTTTCATTTTCTGAAATCAAACATATTTTTCGTACCCTTGATGGTAATAATATCCCAACTAATTAGTACTTAGAAAATGAACTATGAGCTAAATGCATTAAGTTTTATTGTTATACAAATGAGACTAATCCTTTTTGAATTTAATTTCTATAAAGCAAAGAAATTTTATTTATTGCATAGGATCTTATTTCTTCATTTATTTTTACAAATAAGTTAATGGTGGTTAGTCAATACTTTAATGAATATTAGAATTATATTTTATGTACAGCACTACACAACAAGTTTACCATCATGTATTTACATTGATGAAATTATTTAAATCAAGTACTCTTTCTTTAGCAAGTAATGCCAGAATTATTCTGTTTTTGACAGCAGATGTTGAGCTTTGACAGCTTTGTAATTGTCCCTGCTCCCATTTGGTTTTGTGTGATAATGAATCCTCTTAATAAATTCACACAAAAGGCAGGGTAGTTTTATTTTTCAGTGGAATTGTGTACTTTCATTGTATAAGGGACTAGGTTAGAAGTGACATTACCCTTGTGTTCAGCACATTTACCTTGGTTAGTGTTGAAAGAGAGTAAAGAAGTTTCCCAATAGAGCATTTTCATACTGACATGTAAAGCAAGCACAGCTATTTATTAATTTACATTGTGTGTGTGTGCGTGTGTGTGTGCGTGCATGTTTGTGTGTGTGTGTGTGTGCATGTAAGTGTGTGTGTTTACAGTATGATGATGGTCTCATAGTAGTATGATGGCCCCAGACAAGAAATCATACTGCCACAATCGTGAGTGCTAAGACTTCAAAGCATGTGACCGGATTCTCAAATTAATATGGGCTTTTGAATATTCTTTTTGTTAGTGAATCTTGGTAGACTATAATTGGGGTAGGTCTTGTGCTGCTATGTATTCAAAGGCTAAATTTTGTACCTGTAGATCTATCTGGTGGCCCCAAGACAAGTGAATTCTTATGTATACCAGCTTTGGTTCCCAAGGTAATTTTCAATAAAAGACTAACGCCTGTGATCAGGCAGTAGAGAGTAATAGGTATGACTTCCAGGGAGGAAGAAAGGAACTCTGGGAAGAAGACAGAGGAAGCCCTTTAGCCAGGAGACATGAGGAGAGACAAGTATGACTATAGGCCTGGAAAGTATAGCTAGCCATGTGGGTGGATGGGGCTAGGTTAACTTGGATGATGTATTTAAGAGTCTGCTCAACTAAGGCTTAGGCTTTGAAATATTAAGAGGTCTCCGTGGTTATTTGGGAAACTAGCTGGTTAAGAAATGACTAACTACCTCTGTGTTAATTTCCAGCATTAATTAATGTATCTTTTGGGTATATGTCCCAGAGTGGTATAGCTGGGTCCTCATGTAATATTATGTCCAATTTTCTGAGGAACTTTAACTGCCAGACTGATTTCCAGAGTGGTTGTAGCACCTTTCAATCCCACCAACAATGTAGGAGTATTTCTCTTTCTCCACATCCTCGCCAGAATCTGCTGTGACCCGAGCTTCTAATCTTAGCCATTCTGACTGGTGTGAGATGGAATCTCAGGGTTGTTTTGATTTGCATTTCCCTGATGACTAAGGATGCTGAACATTTCTTTAGCTGCTTCTCAGCCACTCAAAATTCCTCAGTTGAGAATTCTTTATTTAGCTCTGTACCCCATTTTTAATAGGGTTATTTGATTCTTTGGAGTCTAACTTCTTGAGTTCTTTCTATATATTGGATATTAGCCCTCTATTGAATGTAGGATGGGTAAAGATCTTTTCCCAATCTGTTGGTTGCTGACTTGTCCTACTGACAGTGTCCTTTGCCTTAATGAAGGTTTGCAACTTTATGAGATCCCATTTGTTTATTGTTGATCTTAGAGCTAAACCATTGGCTTTCTGTTCAGGAACTTTTCCCCTGTGACCATGTGTTCGCGGCTTTTTCCTACTTTCTCTTCTCTTAGTTTCAGTGTATCTGGTTTTATGTGGAGGTTCTTAATCCACTTGGACTTGAGCTTTGTACAAGGAGATAAGAATGGATCAATTTGCATTCTTCTCCATCCTGACTGCCAGTGGAACCAGCACCATTTATTGAAAATGCTGTCTTTTTTCCACTGTGTGGTTTTAGCTCTTTTGTCAAAGATCAAGTGACCATAGATGTTGAGTTCATTTCTGTGTCTTCAATTCTATTACACAAAAAGAACAATGGTGGATTTCCTTGAGTTTTAAATTACCCCCATCCCCTCAAACACTTCAGTTTCTTTTCTACTATTTTCATATGGTTTCATGTGTTTTAAACTCTGTCTATTCTCAATTTTTTTTTAAAAAAAAAAAACGTTTTTGATCATTTCTAGTTTTAGACTGCTAATATACAGATCACAAAGATTTCTGTCTTAATCATCATTAATTTCAGGTTCTCTCTCATTTTCTAGAGCTTTGGTCACGTGGAATCACCATCCTTTTTTTCTATTGTTGAAAGACTACCCACTGTATTTCTTTTCCAAGTTCATATGTTTGCTTTAATTTCATTTTTTACCTACTTCTCCCATTTAATTGTTTAGAATTACTTTTCCCCTCCACTTAATTAATTAATTAATTAATTAACATCCCAATAGCTGCCTCACTTCTCCTAGTTCTCTTCTCATATAGTCCCTCCTCTTACCTGCCCTTCCCTTCCCCTCTGAGAGGGTAGAGGCCTCCCATGGATACCCTCTTCTTAACCTGGCACACTAATTCTCTGCAGAACTAGGGTCATTCTCTCCCAGTGAGGCCAGACAAGGAAGCCAAATTAGAGGAACAGGATCCAGAGGCAGGCAACAGCTTTAAAGATAGTGCCTGCTTCAGTTGTTGGGGAACCCACATGAAGACCAAGCTGCATATCTGCTACATTCTTCTTTTATTCTTGAGATTTTTTTTCTCAGTTAAAAGCTTTATATAAACTTATGTATGACTGACTATGTAGGTGTTCTTAAAGTCACCACATAACTTCTCTTTTGTTAGATAATAGAACTTTCCAATTCTTATCCATAAATATGTATCTCTAAATGACCAATTGACATATCTATACATTGATGGTTACCTTAAAAAGTTATGAATGGAATCTAAAATATACAATGTTTCATACTCTCAAGTGTCTTCTTTTCTCTATCTGTAGTTCTGAGAATAAAAAGCACTCAAATTAGACTAGATCCCCTCTATAGAACTATTCTTTAATATATGCTGAAAATACATCTTTTGCTAGACTCCAGGAACAACACGATTAAAGTTCAGAATAATGACATTCAGACTACTGAATATCTCAAATACTGTATTAGGAATGCTTAGTTTTAAAATGAGTTACCTAAATCTCCAATTTATCTTCAATCCCAAGGTAGACTTTTTTTTTTTTTTTTTTTTTTTTTTTTGCTTGGTTGGTTGGTTGTTGTTGTTTTTACCTAAAGCTTAGGTAACTCATCCTTCCTGGTCTAGCCTGTCATTTTTTTTAAACTGTGTCTGTGAGGATGCTTCATCATGTTCTATCCCTCTTAATGCTCTATAACAGACTTAGTGTCCTCATAATGGACAACTTTGCATTTGAAGTCTTAGCCCGACTGCTACAACCTTCTGGAAACACTAACATGAATGAGCTTCTCCTCTCTTATTTTCTCTTATCCTTCCCAAGCAACAGTTCTTAACCACCTACTTCAAACATTTTTAAAATTTACCTCAGCTCACATTGGCATTGCGCATGTGGCCGTGTATGACTTGTGACTTGCCTATCCTCAGGTGTCTCAATAGTGCCAAATATAACATTTTGATTAAAGGTTAATAAATAAAAAATAAAAATATTAATGAATGAGCAGATCAATTCAATCAAATAGTTTTAAATTTTCCTCTTTCCTACTCTATTTTGAAGTAATTTCAACTCAAAAAATGCTGAAAAATATTTATTTTCTTTTCGTTTACTTCAGCCTTTGTTTATTCAAAACCAACGAGTAAAAAAAAAAATCAACCACTGACAACATCCATCACTAAGCTAAATATGCTGTTCAGATTAAAACAATGTTCCATTATCTTTTCTGTTCTAGGTGCCAATCTAGGATTCCACAGTCATTTCCCTGTCACATTTTTTTAGATGCTTCTTGGCAAATCTTTAGTTTTCCCTTGACTTTAATGGTAGTGACAATTTGTAAGAGTAATATGGTTTATAGAATTTTGCTTGTTTTGAGTGTTACTACTAGGTTGAAATATTGCATATTACGAAAGACAGCTACTCATAACATATTAATTAAAAAAAAACTTTGAAAGATTTTAAAGTGTAAACATCCAGAATTTCATTTCTCTATCAACACAATTCACGAGTTTAAACATCAAGGACTAATAATCTCATTACTTTGGATTGTACATTAAATGATATGCACACATATATAATGCATGTATATACCTATGTAACCATGTATATATTTATCTATCAAGAAAAATTAATAATATCATAACCAAGAAAATAATAAAGTATAGTGTTCATTCAAAGATCTGCAATTCAATCCTAACATCTTGTATTTTGCTCCAAAAGATATTTACCTCTGAGAAAAAATTCTTTGGAGGTAAAACCCATATCAAATATATTGTTTATATTAACTGGAGATAGAATTTGATTTTGGTTTTTGGAACAAACATTCTGTAGCAATAAGAAAGAACTTTAATAAAGGCCATAATAGTTATATGCCTTGATCTTTGACAGTGCATTCTTGGGTATATTGGTTGTGAAAGGAATTTCTGATGGCTTCAATGCCAGCTACTTGCTGAATCTAGCAGTTTCTATGTTTTATCCCAACAGTATTCACTCAGTACATAAAGCCTCAGGAAATTGAAACTCTAAATACTGACCCAGGTACACAACTGAGCACTCCAATTCTGATACCACGAGGTTCTGCAGTAATGATTATGGTGGCCTGGGCTCTGGTGATGGAGGCCTGGATTATGACTATGGAGACCTAGGCTATGTGTATGGAGGTCTAGGTTGTGTCTATGGGGGCAACAGATATGCCTGCTATCATCCACACTGCTTGGATGATACTGGTCTTGCTTCTTTGGAGGAATATACACCTATTCTTTTTCTTATGAGGCATCCTTTTCTTCCAGCATGACTATTTTATTGCTTTCATCTGTTCACACAGACAATGACAAGTGACAGCTATGTCTCAGATTATTGTGTGCCAAGCAAACTTTTTATGTTGCAATAATCTGGAGAGTCCATTAATGAAAAAAACATTTCTTTGATACTATTCTGATTCACGTAAGACTATCAACATGTACAAACCAGTACAGTAAACTATATGTGCTAGTACTATGAAATATCCATTATAAACCAACTAATTTATCTAAGAAATTTTATGAATTTATCTTTATTAAAGGTTGCCTTTTGAAAACCACTATTGTTCTGTGCATTTTAAGTATGTGAAGATTGTCTTCTGTGTATATTATGTTTATGGTACTGTCAATAGTTTTGCTCTCTATTATTAGAAATATGGACATACCAAATATCAATTTGGTTAAAATTTTGAAATTTACTAACAAATGAAAATGAAAACCACACACAAAACCACAATTGGTTTCATTGGCAAAGATAGTATTGTATGCAGGATGAACAAATTCTGCCCAAGGTAGAATAAATTCAAATGAAATTTTAATCTTGATAATAAAAATATAGAATTCAAGAGAGTGACAATGAAACAGTCATGATAAGAAATGATTTATATCTTTCCAAAGAGTGACAAGAAAGTATTTTGAATGTTTCATAACAAAAATATTGGAATAGATAAGCATAGCCTGGTTTGAGGGTTGTAAAGCATAATTGTCCATCAGAGCATGGGTATGCATAAATTCTATATGACAATTGAAAACTTGCTAAGTTAATTAATTGGTTGCAATTACTATGATGGAAGGTTTGTCCATTATGGCCTGTAAGATCATCTAGGTTTGGGTTCTGGCCTGTATCAGAGTAGAGCACATGAGCTGAGTAGCAGGCACACATGCATTCATTTTTCTTTGCTTTTGACTACAGATGTAATGTGAGCAGCCACTTCATGTCCCTGCTTCCTTGACTTCAATACTATGATAGACCATAACCTGGAACTGTGAGTTCTAATAAACCTTTTCTCCTCTAAGCTGCTTCTTGCCAGGGTACATTATCACAGTAACAGGCCTGACGCTCAGACATCAAGTACGTCAACCAGATCACTACATCCTATTGGCTTTAATCAGACAACAGGAAAATATTCTGGTTATGCTCATAAAAAGCAGCCTTGGTCTTATTATGCTCCAAACACATGAAACAGATATTTTGAAAGCTGGTAAAAGAGCAATTAAATTATCTGAGAAAATGAGTTCTATAACACATAAGTAATCCTAGTATCAGAAGAGAACTCAAGCCAGAAATCCTTATATTCACACAGGACACTTCATATCCTGAATACATCAATCACCAAAGATGTATCGTGTTGAAAAATATTTTATTTATGTGAAAAACAAGAAACATCTTGCCTACCTGAGCACTGAGGTTTTTTTTTATTCTGTCTGCTCTTTTTTCTCTCCCTCCTCCCTCCCTCCTTCACTTCCTTTTCCCCCTCTTCCTTTCTTTCTTTTTTCCTTCTTTTGTTCCCACTTATTTTCTGCTCTCTACCATCTTTCCCTTCTTTTTTGTTCATTTTTCTTCTATCTTGTTGTCATCTTTGCATTTTTGAAGAGTGGATCTAGGATCTTAAAAAATGCACACAGGAAAAAATGGTGGTGATGAGGGTGAATGGATAGGAACACAATGACAGGAGGGTTTAACTGACTGCTACACAACAAATAAATCAAGTAGAATAAAAAAGATAACATATTTAAACAATATAATTGAAGTGACTGTTTACTTGTTTTGATACATTTATGTCATGTACATATGTGCACATTTAACCTTTACAAAAATAAGAAAGAATGAATCTTTCCATATATTTTCAGAGAATGTACGTAAACACTGATATTAGGGAACAAGTAAACAGGAGCCTTGGCAAATTCTCTCTGCTTGTCATAAAGTGAAGCTAAAAATTGCTCACAACAACAACAATGAAAATAGACAAGCTCTTGATATGGAAAGGAAATCTCTGATTAGACAACTTCCAGGCAAGTGAGAAAATGTCGTCTAAAAGTATAAAACTACCATTTCAAAGTAAATAATGGTAATAAAATTACACTTGAAAAACCTACAAAAGTAAAGTAGTTAATTAGAGAAAATTCACACCACTAAACACGTTTGTCAGTAAAAATGAAAAGGTAATGAAACCAAATTAATACTCACACTTTAATGAACTTCAGGAAGCACTATTCAATAAACCAAAGTAGGTACCAGGAAGGAAACAATCAATAGAAAACAGATTAGTTATGAGGAAAATAAAAATGAGAAGGCTTATTTATTTTAGTTTGTATTTAGTGGTACACGGTATTGTAGATAGGGGTTCTTTCATGCTGAGAAAGATCTGTATTCTGCTACTATATTCTCTATCCTTTGATTTTTTTTTCCTTAAACACAAGCTACCTTGAATGTCTTCGAACTTGTAATCCTGCCTCAGCCTTCTGTGTACCTCAGATTATTGGGTCTCCAGAAAAGGTCAACAATGGACTAGTGAAACTGAAAACACTAGTTTTATTTGACAGATTTAAAAAAAAAGACAGAAAGCAATTGACAAGGTACATTTTGAATGACATGTGATGGCTTTGCAGAAGTTAATGGTAATAATTTTAAAGCCCTACTTATAATAGCTCCTTTCCTTATGATGAACAGACATACAAAATTAACATATAATTAATTAAATATAGAGGAGATACTTTCTTTAGAAGCAGCAGAAGACAAAGGCAAAACTGTACTGAGAAAAATATAACTTTATTTCTAGATGTGTAATCCATCAAATTCTACCAAAACCTCCTGATCACAAAAACCCCAATATACAGAGCATGTTGGATTCAAGGATTCATTGTAACTCCTATCATGGCAGAGGCACAGACCTTATGTCTTGGTGGACAGAGCATGCAGAGCATTCTGCATTGTTACATGGCCTGTGACTTCCTTTTAATAGCAAATCAAAGGAGATGGAGTATGTGAGATTGTGTGTATGTGAGTATATAAAGGTTAGACTAGAAACCTTTATGTACGGTAAGAATGAAGACAAGAAAGCAGTACGTGATTTTGAGACATAAGGTTTATGAAAATGGTGGACATTTTAACTCCATTGGTTCCCAAATACTCATTAAGCAAATTAACACATAATAGTGCCTATACTTAAGAGTTACATAGAAGGACAAATCTTTCTTTACACACACACATTGTCATAAGATGACAAACCTAAACATAGTAAAGAAGTTGAATTCAGAAAATTTCTTCATGTATGTAAATATCATCAATCACAATAAATAGTTGTAATGAAAATTACTAGAAATAGTATAAAAGCTGCTCATTCTCTTGGAATTCCTAAATTTACAGTATTAGAGAATGCCTCAAAATGGAATTTATCACATATATTAAAATATGTTATGAGTAATCTTATTAAAATTTAATTGACCAAAGAACATATGGTTTGTCTGGTACTAAGATGTTCTGAATGTCAAATATTACAGGGTTTGGAATAGAAAGTGAAGCATGTGCTTTGAGCATTGAAGAAAGTAAACATTTGAGCAAGACCCTATGGAAACATCATGAAGACACCAAGAAGGTCTTGCTGGCAGAGTCCTAAATAGTCTCTGGAAATAGTTATAATGCTTTGAATGAAGGAAGGAAATGAGTGAACAAATCAATATTGAGAATGCAAAGATTTTTATAATAAAATGAAAACAAATTTGTAGAATTTTTTTGAGAGGAATGCAATAATTACAGACAATAAAATAGTATAGGTATTTTATGACCCAACAGAATGTTTAACATACTCTCAGTCTTTCCAATCTGCACACATGTGGGAACTGGTGACCGACTGCATAATATGCTCATTGAACACAAAATTATTAAAACACTATCAATAATGAGGGAGTTTATATCACTTGCTTTGTGATATTATAAACTGCCAAGACTATAGAAGTACATAATAACATAAATAATATGACCCAGAGAGAATGGAGAACTAACAGAGAAACCCATTTTGTGAAGGTCTGAAGAGAGCAGCATCATAGCCCCTGAACAAGTGCACACAACTGGAAGAAAGCCTGAGGAACTGTATAGATAGCCTCTCTGTCTCTTGTAGATGGGACCCATGATGACTAGGCCCCTCTTCCATGGAGGCTTTCCTTCCCTGGAGTCCTTTAACATTCCAGTGTTGTTGGTTGCCCATCTCAACAGCCTTTTCTTCTTATTTTCAAGCATGCCTAAGACTCTACGATGATATCTTCTATAGTATGCTTGAGTCCTTTGCAGTAGCCACCCTCAATTTTAGGGCTCTAACCTTCTTATGTTCTTCCCCCAGCCTCAGTTTTTATCTCAGTCTCAGCTTTTGAGTTTATAAACCAGTTGACTATTTATCCCAAGACTGAGCTACTATTTCCCAACATGATCCTTCTGTATCTGATCTCATCTTGTAATTACCCTCTCCTAATTATTTATATTGTTGAAATCATTCTTACTTCTTTCTTTCTCATATATTTCTTAATATAAAAATTTATATTGATTTATATTTATTTTCCATTGTGATAGATCTCATAAAGACATTTTGTAAGAATATATAATTTACTTTAAACGTGTTCTCTTCCCCAAGTTCAACGATTATTTCCTTTTTGTTAAGATTAGATCTGGCTTAATGCAGATACTTATCAATGGACAGAAGCTGGGAACCCCTATGGTTGACTTAGTGAAAGACTGGAAGAAGCTGAAGAGGAAGGGAACACCATAGGAAGACCAAGTAGTCTCAAGTGACCTGGACCTCTGAGATCTCTTAGACAGTGAGCCACCAACCAGGCAGCATACATAAGCTGGTCTGAGGCCCAGACACATACACAGCAGAGAACTGCTGTGAGAGAAGATGCAACTAATACTCAAGAGACTTGAGGATCCAGGAAGTGGAAAGGCCTGGTTGGGGGAGGGGGGGTAGAGATGGAGGAGGCGGAATGGGATGAGAAATTGTTGGAGGGCAGACCCGGAAGGGGATAATGACTGGACTTTAAAAAAAGATTAAAGAAAAAGAAAGAAACAAAGAAAAAGATTAGATTTGGCTTAGAAGGGAAGGTAAAGGAGGGGGGACTGGGAGGAGTAGAGACAAGGGAAACTGCTATCCAGATATATTGTTGCCTAAATCATTCTTATAATCTTTCTTCTTTGTTTATCTTAATTGATACTTTTAGACAGCAGAGACTGATTGTTTTGTGCATATTTTCCACCATGGCTTTCTGTAACAATTTTGGGAATGGGAGACCCTTGGCGAAGACTTGATGAATAAGTGAGTCAAACAACAAATGAATGAGTTTCTGAACTTCCTGTGCTTCCTTTCTGTATCGAGGGGTGGAAAGGGAATGTCTATATTGTGATAGTGTCTTCGATATATTTCAAGGAAGCTACACTCATGAAATAACAAAAACATCATTGTCCTATAAGACCAGTACAAGAACAACAACAAGAATGTGCATGCCAACAGGGAGAGGGGAGCTCACAAGGTCACAGCCAATGATGAAAAGCTAGATTGACTGCTGAGACAGGGATATTCAGTCTTCTTCAGGGACTAGCCCTCTGATAAGTTATCCAATACCAGTGGTCAGCCTAAACAACATATACATACGACCAACATGAAATAGGTCCAGAAGGTTATATGTATATCTAATATACATATACAACACAAATTAAAGAATAGCTAATAGATTGTGAGGGAGTTGGGGAGCAGGGGGTGTATATAAAGGATGTAAATACAATACAGTTGTATAAGTTCTCCAGTAGAAAAAAGAGAGCAGAGCACAGGAAAGTCATCACTAAAACTGTGAACCAAGCAACATTTTGATAGAAAATGAAGATTTGGGTGCCCTATAAAATTAAGAAGAAGCAACCAGTGTATGAATATAACATAAGCCTAAATTAGACAAAAGGGATGGGGTTTCAAACTTTTCTTTCCAACATGAACTGGAGAAATCAGCAGTATAAAGTTTTCTCAGCTAGAAAAGGGGTGTAATTAGCACAGAGATAGGAACTAGATAACTTTAAATCTTTGGAGGCACAACACAAATATTTTATGCTATTGTATCGGACTCTTGTCAATTTTATAACTAGAATTTTAAGTAGGCCATCTCTGAAAGATATAGACGCATAGAAGTCGCCAGGAGTCTCATGATCTCAGCTGTGAGAAATCCTGACACTGACAATTTCATCTGGGACACAGGGTTAGCATGTTTGTTGAGGGCGTATCTGTCGTTTCTTTTAATGGTAATGAGTTTGGAGGACTCTGTGGTTTGCCTCACATGCCTTTCAGGCAGTATAAAAGGACCCACACCTGGATAGCAGCAGACTCACACACCACAAGCTCCTCATCCGCCTCAAGAAAACTCCCATTCCTGACAACATGTGCCACGGAAACTACTTTGGTGGTCTGGGCTACGGTTATGGTGGCCTGGGTTATGGCTACGGAGGCCTAGGCTACGGCTATGGTGGACTGGGCTATGGCTATGGTGGCCTGGGCTATGGCTATGGCTGTGGCTGTGGCTCTCGATATGCCTACAGTACCTATCGCCCATGCTGCTATGGAAGACTTTCTGGATTCTACTAAGAAGTTAGACTTGCTGGCTGATTTTTGGTCATTTGCTTATAAAATCCCAGGGCACTGACATGTAGGAAAAATTATAATTTTACTTTTCAATAAAGATAAATTTCTTCCACATTATTTCCTGTTTATTGTATCTTCATTCCTCTTTGTCATTTGTATATAATTGTGTGTGTGTGTGTGTGTGTGTGTGTGAAGGTGGGGTTGGGGCAAACTCTCCCATGGCACTCTACTAGATGCTGTAGTGAAACAGACACTTAGAAACTAAGAGACCACCTGTCCTCCGAGTAGGAATCAGTACAGTCACCATCTTGGTGAAGAACAAGAAGGCTCAGCTGGTATTGATTGCCTATGACTGGTGGTTTCCCTGCCTGCCCTGTGTTGAAAGATGGGGGTGCCCTACTGCATCATCAAGGGAAAGGCCAGGCTAGGGTGCCTGGTCCACAAGAAGACATGCACCACTGTTGCCTTCACACAGGTTAACTTGGGAGACAAGACTAGCTAGCCTGGTGAAAGCTATTAGGACCAGTTATAGTGACAGATATGGCAAGATCTGCAGCCACTGGGGAGGCAACACCCTGAGTCCGAAGTCTGTGGCTGGAAAAGGCAAAGGGTGAGGAACTCGCCACTAAGCTCGATTAAATGTGCACTGCTAAGTTTTCTGTACACAAATGTAACTACAAAATTATCTTTAAAAATAAAAGAAAGAAAAAAGAAGAAAGAAACTGAGCCAATCTCTGGCCTTCAGTCCATCTTGCCATCAAAGGTTGAGCCTCCTTTAAACACATATATGAGAGAGTTAAATCCAGCGAGGCACTGACTGCATTTGTAAAGCTTGAATGGTTTATATTTCCTCTGTTCAAATGTGATCTTCAGCCTTCATACAACCTCTGACATGAATTAATTTGTGTATTTCACCCAGATTTGTCTAAGAATGAATAAGCACATGACTACAAACTCTAACATAACTGAAAGGGAACGTTTATCATCTGTTGCCCTTTTGAAAAGAAAAACATGTATTTTTATCAGTTGTTTTGAGGGTGGGGTGTTTATACACAGTTATAAGTGGTAGTGAGCCACCCGCTGTGATGCCGAGAACTGAACTCAGGTCTAGAAGGAGCATTAAGAGCCCGTAAGTGCTAAGCCATTTCTCCAGCTCCAAGAGGAGTCATTTTAAAATTTAAAAAGAAAGAATAATGTATAAAATTGTAGTTTTTTTTAAAAAAAACTAAAAATGCAGTATTTATTATTTATAAAGATATCAGTGTGCTGAATTCACACCTTCAATCACATTGAAGCATATTTTTCAGAACAAGAGTGCAAAGTCTAGTTAGCAATACCTAGTTAGTAATACCTTTTCACTAACAACACTGATATTACTAGTACTAATTTTTACTTAAGCTCTGAACTCCCAGCATAAGACAACCTTTCCTAAGCTTGTTGAAAGCAGAGGAAAGATTTATTCTCTGGAGGTTTAGCCATCTGCAGGATGATCCCCTCACTGAATGACTGAGGCCCTGTGAGTAAAGTGAGTTCCTTTGCTGAAGAGAAGACATTTTTCAGGCTCTGCTCATTATCTTCTCTCAGAACAGACGTTGTGTGCTCTTGGCATCCAAGTCTAACTTCCTTCATTGGTATTCTGAGAAGCATTTAAGAAACCCTCTGTAGAAAACAAAAACGGATCTTCAGGTGTTCCCCCATCTTCTCTGCAAAGTTTGTCTTCCTAAGAAGGACTTGAAGCCTTGTAATCAGGAGCAGAGATCTTCAGAGATGTTCCTGTTTAAAACAACAACAACAACACAACAAAAAAAACAAAGTGAAAAACAAAACAAGGAAGTGTTGTTCAAAACAGGCACTAGGTGTCTGTGCTCAGAAGAATGCCCCTGGATGGTTTCAGATGTTACTGGGCGCTGTAATACATGTAAATTGAAAAAAAAGAAACTTGAACAATAAGGTTTTCTGAGATCTTTTAGCAGTAATCAAGTGATTACATTGGAAATATTAGCATCACTCATTAAATAAATAGTATCATCTGTAAAACCAAGTCTACAATTTATGTGCCTAAAAATTTTTCAAAAAAAAACATCTTGTAGTAGAAATTGAAAAATATAACAAGAACATGCATTAGATTGTCAACACTCTTTATTATTAAATCATAAAAATACATGAATTTTTTTCTTTTCAATTAATTTTTTCACATGTATTTTTCTAATTATAAATTATATTTGTTTCAAAGAAATATTGTTAGTCAACTTTAAATTGTTTGTTTGTTTCAAAATTAAAACCACTCTCTAACATAAAGGTTAGCCATTTTAATACCTGAATGAAATACTTCTTAATAATAAGAAATAATTCTAATAATAAGTAAGTTTCTCCTCAGTATAATATTCAATGGGTAAAATAGATTTCACTATTATCTGTTTTTTTTCTCTTAGAATCTTATTGTTTGTGATCCTAAAATTTAATAACATAAAAATATATATTAATACATTCCATATATGATTATATATTATAATTGTGGAGTATATGTGTGTGTCTATGTATGTATGTATTCTATTCATTTTCCCCAGATTACATCACATTAGATCATACTAGAGAAAGTAAATTTTATTTAATAGAGATAAGTGCATAAAATTTTCAATGTATTTAATTCTTAATAATTCCTTACTAATTTCTTGTGAAGTCTCTTGTAGAATATTAAATGTTTCATAAATTAAATTTTTTTGTATTTGCTTTAGAGCTTTAGTTTTGGCCCAGTAGTTCTAAGTGTATTGAGGACTTCATTGGAAAAATATTTACCAGCATATTTTAAATTAAAAGATAATTACACAATCCCCCTTTCTGTTTCTTCCCTTTAATCCCTTTCATGTACTTCCAACTCTGTTCCTCTCAAACTTGTGGTCTCTTTTTGTTTAGTCTATAAATAAATAAATAAATAAATAAATATAACTTGTGAATCTGTTTAGTGTTATTTCTATGCATATCGTTTTAGGAATAACCCCTCGGTACAGGGTAACCAATTAGGTTGGGTTTTATTCCAGGGAAGATTGTTTATCCTGTTCCTGGCATTCATTTATTGCTATAGGTCTTTGTCCAGAGGTAGGAAGGAGCCTGTATAACCCCCCACTCCATGTCCAGAGGTAGGAAGGAGCCTGTATAATCCCCCACTCCATGTTAGTATATTTACTGGCATCATTTTTTGTTCAGGTCTTTTAGGCAGCCATATTTATTGTGGGTAAAGCTTCCTGTCCATCTAGAAGACACATTCTCATAACATGTTTTTAGGTCCCTTGACTCTTAAAGTCTTTGTGCTTCTCTTCTTCAGAGTTCCATCAGCCTTTGGGGCAGGAGTCATATGTAGATGTATCCATCGTGTCTTGTCTGGGTACCTCATGACCAGCTGCTCTCTGCATTTTGACAAGGTGCGGTTCTCAGTAATGGCCTCCATCTGTTACATCAGAAATTCTCCTGAGGTCAGAGTTGCACTTCTTTGTGAGAGTAAGGACATTTAGAATTCAGTAAGGAACTATGTTAGTTTACTGAGTGGCACTGGCAGGTTCTCCTTTAAGATTCATGATCTCACTAGCATTCGAGAGTTGTCTAGGTTTCCAATATATATGTGTATATATATATATGTGTGTATATATATATATATAATATATATAATATATAATATATATTATATATATATATTATATATATATAGTCTGTCCTCTCCTAGTACTAGCAACTAAAACTTGTTGATTAGTTAGGAAAATGATAATGATGTCATAGTGTCATAGTAAACAGTTTTCCCGAATCTGTTCATCTGATGACAGAAGTTGATTGCTTTTGTTCTGAAACATTGTAGATAATAATTTTTACCAAATATTTCGTACTATATAATCTGAATCTTTTTCTACTTTTCACTAAGAGTTACCTTTCTGTCTGTCATCTTAACCTAAAGTATATACAATACCTACATATTAATATATACTTTTTGAAATATTTTCAGTATGGTCTGTTTTGCTCAGGTAAACTTTCAAAAGCACAGATAACTTCAAAAGCCAAATGATTATTTATTAATTATGTGACTATGGTTGGTTCACTAAGTTTTTTCCATCATTCTGGGCCCCAGTTAAAAAGACCTCTTTTTTATTATTATTAACCATTCCATTCGTTTACATCTCAAATGATATCCTACTTCCCAATTACCCTTCCACAAGCCCCTGTCCTACAACCTCCCTATCCTCCCTCTTCTTTGCCTCTATGAGGGTACACCCCCACCCACTCTCTCCCACCCCACCCCTCCAGCATCCCCCTACTCTGGGGTATCACACTTCCACAGGACAAAGAGCCTCCTCTCCTATTGATGTCAGGTAAGGCCATCCTCTGCTACCAATGTGTCCGGAGCCATGGATACCTCCCTGTACACCCCTTGGTTGATCTGGCACTGGGAGCACTAGGTGGTCCAGCCAGCTGATGTTGTTTTTCCTATGGGGTTGCAATCCCACTCAGCTCCTCTAGTCCCCCATCAGGTTCCCTGAGCTCAGTCTGCTGGTTAGCTCCCAGCATCTACATCTGCATTGATCAGTTGCTGGCAGAACCTTCCAGGGAGCAGCCACACTAGGTTCCTATCAGCAAGTGCCTTTTAGCAAAGGCAACAGTGTTGGGTTTGGTGTCTGGTTCCACCTAAAAAGACCTCTTTAAAAGACACCTTATGAGAAAGTTACATAAGCAGGATTTCTGGGAAGTATCTGAGGCCTCACTTGCATTTCAGTAGATGTTCTATGCATCACAACTTCTAATATACTTCAGTCAAACACATGTCGGAGCCAGGAATGAAAAATCTGTAAGCAAAGAAACAACAAATTGGGAACAACAAATAAGTTATAATGCCATAGCTCCTGTGTGGAGGGAGATCTGGTGACTGCTTACATTCTGTACATTTTTGACATGGGAAGTGTGCTGTGCACAGTAGCTTCACCAATGTTAAGCAGGCTACCTTCTGCCGTCAGCCTCTAATGCACTCTGTTTTGATCTTGTCTTGCCATCAACTCTATTTTCCTTCTGCTAACTTCTCTACCTGTTCTTTAGTGATGCTTGTATATTCACGGCTTGTACAGGGACAGTTTCCTAAGTGAGTATTCCATGCCAAACCTCAGACCACAAAGAAGGAAAGACAACAAGGATGTTTCTTTGTGTCTAATGAGAAAAGAGGGAGATGTGAAGACTACTATACCTATCAATAGGTATAGGTACTTGTCATACAATTTTTTTCTGCAATATCCTTATCCAATAAAAACATGTTTACATCTTTTCTACAACACAAGAAACAAATTTAACATTGGTTTTTATTATACAGACAAAGAAATTCAGGACAAGGTTAATAAACAATGGTCCACTGCAATCTTATTGGCCAGGCTTTCAGTTTTTAGCTGATGGTACAGCTACAGCTATGCTTGCTACTTCTCATAGAAGGCACAGAAAACTGGCTTCTACTGGACACAACACACTTTTGTATGTCTTCTATTTATTATTTATATTGAGCAACTTATCATACTTTTTGTTATCTGTCACTTGTCACCAATATGATCCCTAACTCAGTCTTGAAAGCTTAAGGTTACCAGGCTTCATCTCCTTACATTTATCATGTAGACAACCAATTTAAACAGCTAGAGCCTCAAACTCTTGTCACCCCATCATGTCTGCCCTACTTTAAGATGCCATTCCAGTACAGTCTTAACATGAAGTAGTGCTCTTCCCTGAAGCTAATACTCAGAGCCCTGAACATCCAGTCTTCTTGTTAGCACACGTCTATTGCAGTGAAGTCATTTCCCCTTCATAATACAGACTGACTGCTCCTTTCCCACCTCCATTCTCCTTAATACAGTCTGCCACGTTCTTTCCTCATCTCTGACATGCTCAATAGTTTCTATCAAAATATTCTAGCATTCAGTGTTACCTGTGGCAGCCGAGCATGCTCACTTGGTAAGTGATCTGTATTCAGTACTACACATACTGTTGTCTTATCACTCACCTTTATTTCACAAAATTCTCTTCTTTTTCTATATTCACCCCTTCCAGGGACCATCTGGACATTAACTAGAGTACTTCAGTCACTTCTTAACAGATGCTGGAGAGGGACTCGGGACTATGGAGCCACACATGCAGGCATCTGTAGTGTTCTCCTTTGAACTGAATCTTCAGGGCTGCTTGATGTTCCTTTACGTATGTTTGCCCACTTTGTAACCTCTAGAAAGTGGCTTTCTTGTCCCCTCAAGACCCCTCAAGTTGCTTGTTCAAAACTTAGCTTCATCCTCCTTTGTGTGTCTTGTATGAAGTGTCTTAAATCTACCAGGAAAAAAATCTTATCAATTTCTCCCCCCACCCCCTCGTAGTTATCTACATTTGCACCTGTCTTTTGGCCATTTATCTCAGTCTCAGTGGAAACCATATCTCCTCTCCTATCCTAAAAAAAAAAAAATCATTTCTCCACTTTTTAAGGTGTCAATTCTTCAACAGCTTGATTGATAAATTATACTGTCTACAATACTTTCAGTATCTATTTGGTTCCAGTACTGACACTTTCCCTTTAGTCTGTAAACATGTTCAAGTCTTTCAATACTAGAAAGCCTGTTTCAACACTGATAACTTGCAGCTGGCTTTCTCCAAGCTTTAAATCATGCTTTCAATTTTTTTTGCTTGTCTCTTGCTCTCATTGTAACTTGATTTTCAATGACTGAAAAATGTTCTTAACATGTTTTATGGTCCTTTGTGTAGTCTTCGGTACCCATGACTATTATCCTAAATATGTTTTCTTTGCTTTCACTATGTTTCCAGTCAGTTTCTGGCTTAGTCTTAATTCTATTGGTGAGATAAATACCATGGCCAAATCAGCATGGGGAGGAAAAGGTTTAGTTGGTTTATGTATAGCAGGTCACAATCTATTTAGGGAAGCCAAGCTAGGGACTCAAGGCAGCTACCTGGAGGTAGAAACTGAAGCAAAAGTCATGGAAGGATGCTGCTTATTGGTTTTCTTATTGCGGCTTTCTCAGTTTTTCTTTATTATACCAAAAAACCACCTACCTGTCTAAAAGTAGTACCTTTCACAGTGAGTTGGGCACTCCCCCATCAAACATTAATTATTATAATGTCCAACATATTACCTAAAGACCATTTTGATAGAGGCAATTCCTCAATGAGATTTTTCTCTCCCCAGGTATGTCTACGGTTGTGTTAACTTGACTAAACCAGCCAGTATAATTACTCGTACATTAAGATTTTGTTCATTCAGCTCGAGGTTATGCCCTTGGTTTTCATAGTCATTTATTACAGAAAATATGATCTCATAGGCAGGACCTAAAATTTCCTGATGATAATCCATGTCTTAGTGAATATTTATGCTATTGTCTCATCTGAAAAGAGCCATTTTATTCTATTCTCTATAATTTTAGCATTGCCTGATCTCCCCAGCTCAGATGCATATGAAGCACAATGCATATGAAGCATGGTAAATACCCCTAAAGGTGCAGCAGTGACATTATAACTTGGCTGTAACCAAGACTGTTTAATTAGAGTGAACTCTGCTTCACAGAGAAAAAATCATGTAAGAAGGGAGTGCATTGACACTGTAAATCTAGTCAATTATCCTGGCGGGCAAGACTTTGGCTCTCAGAGGAGAACCTACCCCTGTCATTTTCCTAAGCCAGCATAATTCCTAACTGGATTCTCAATAAGCTTATACCCACACGTAAGTGTAGCTCTTACTCCTCATCAAAAATCTTCTCTTAACAGTAGATAGAGAATATTACAGAAAGCCACACTTGTCAATATGTAGAGAACTGTCAGTGACGGGAATATATATATATATATATATATATATATATATATATATATGTGCTAAATATACTTTTTAGGTTAAATTATGTGGTGGTTTGTGTATGCTTGGCTCATGGGAAGTAGCATTATTAGGAGGTGTGGCCTTGTTGGTGTACATGTGGTTTTGCTAGAGGAAGTTTGTCACTGTTGGGGGTGGGTTTTCAAGTCCTATGTTCATGCTCTACCCAGTGTGGAAGACATCATTCTTCTGGCTACCTGTAGAAGAGAGTTGCCTTCTGCATGCCTTCTGATCAAGATACTGATCAAGATGTAGCTTGATTAAAATCTCAGCTCTTCCAGCACCATGCCTGAGGATAATAGGATGAATCTCTGAAACTGTAAGCCAGCCCCAATTAAATGTTTGCTTTTATAAGAGTTGCCTTGGTCACGGTATCTCTTCAGAGTAATAGGAACCCTAACTACGACAAATTTATACATGTATTTATTGTAATAGTTGAATGAGTGGCATTCATCTCTCTCTCTCTCTCTCTCTCTCTCTCTCTCTCTCTCTCTCTCTCTCGTGTGTGTGTCTCTATCTCACAAATGAATACTAATTCATTTGATTTATATATTTGTTAAATTGAACACCTGTACGATTTTAGATGTAGAAACTGATTATAAGATATCAGAAGCCATAAAAGGCGTAAACATAACACAAATACTACAAATATTAGCTATAGTTTTAACAATTTATAGAGCTCCTACAGGAGAAATCAGACTCTTAACCAAATGATTAACAAATTTTGAAAAGTGCCAACACATAGAAATAGTTTATTTCCACAGGTTGTGTTAAGTTAAAGTCAGTGTTCTATGTGGCAGAACTAGAATCATTGCCATCAACTTTGTCCAGTCTTGGTCAAGTTTATAAGTTCATTTAACCCTGTGATGGTTGCTGCTGTTGTTAAACCTGAAAGCCTTGTTCCTGTGGCACACTTTGCCTTTGCAGTCCCTTCCCACAGCTGTGGCTCTTCTGTAGCCTAGTATGTTGAACTTCTCTGTGGCCATAGTTTGCATCTTCTCCATCACACCCAGCTGGCACTGTTCTTCTACTTATTACCAGAAGATCTCAAAGAAAAAAAAACCTATCAAACAAGCAAAAATAAAAAAGTCTCATACCTTTAGAGATGGTCAGTTTGCTTGTAATTCTTCATATACATGCCTGCACTTGTCTTCCTTATTAGAAGGAGATTTAAAAAAAAAAAAAAAACCAACACGGTTACCTTTGGAAAAAATCTGCTGTAGAATCAGTTGCAACCATTATAATTGGTTAGTGAAGTAATTTACTAGATGCATTGTAAGTATTTATAGTCATTTAATATGTGTTGAGGAAAACTAAGTGTGAGAACTCTTCCTGTATCCAGAGAAATAGATCAGTGGTAATAGGAATATTTTTAAACACAAATGTGCTTACACACAAAACAAAAAAAGTAACAGAATGTAAATCCAATCTCATGCAGCTGGGTGGGAATCACTGCTCTATTTTGTATGGTGAGGCCCATTATTTAAAGAAGATCTTTACCTGAATTGACTAATCTGTAAAATTGTAGCCATGCTTTTCTCTTTTAGAGTTTAGAATACTTAATGAGATAAGAAATAGAAGTGTATACCTACTGTGTTATTTGTCCTGTAGTTTTGAACACTTGGCAAAGAATTTTAAAGAATTCAGAGTCAGTGGAACAATTAGGCTTATATTACAGCCAACATAGGCTCTATTATCATTTCCATGCTGAATGGCAGATAAATGTTATGTTCAAGTGAAAGGTGAGATGTATGAACTCACACTTCGAGCTTTATATCAGACTGTTAAACAATACTATACACAGAAGTATAGGATGTTTCAAGTGTCCTACTTCTTAAATCAAAGAACAATTCTTTCATTTTTGTCCAGATTGTGGCTCCTGAGAACATGAGGGCGGACTGAAAGGATACTATGAATTAATTTCATCCAGGTCTATAGTGTGGGGGCCTCTATAAAATTTAGGAATGTAAAAATAGTAACTATGTTAGAAAGAGACAATGCTTTTTCATATGAGAGTGTAAAAATATAAAGGGATATTTTTAAGAAACCAGTGGAGAGCTGGAGAGATGACTCAGTGGTTAAGAGCACTGGCTCCTCTTCCAGAGGTCCTGAGTTCAGTTCCCAGAACACACATGATTGCTCACAACCATCTACAAAGGGACCTGATGTTCTCTTTGAGATGCAGGTGCACATGCAGCAGAGCACTCATATACATAAATTTTTTTTTAAAAGAATCTGGTGGAAATTACATTACAATAAAATTTAAGGTTAGATATTTACTAGTTGAATTTATTTTTCCCTGAACACTTTTTATGTTGTTTTTGTAACATTAAAAGAGAGGGATGCCTGTTTTCTCTGCTGATTGTTTCCTTTACTGTGTAGAAATATTTCATTTCATGTAGTCTTACCTAGTTGATATTTGAGATTAGTTCCCATGATATTGATGTCTCATTTAAAAAACTTATTTTTTTAAAAAAGGAGGCAAAAACATACATTGGAAAAAATATTCATTTTTTTCTCAAATATTCAACAAATGATCCTGGCAAAACTGGATTTATGCTGCAGGACAATGATGTTAGTTTCTTATATTTCACCTTGTACAAAAATCAATTCAAAATGGATCAAAGATCTTAACTTAAAATGTGAAATCCAACAACTTCTAGAAAAATATAGGGATACCCTTTACAGTATTGGGGTCACTGAGGCCTTTTTGAATAGTATATTAATAGCAGCAGAACTAACCCCAGGTGTGAACTCTGTCTTAGATTTTTTTTTTTCATTTTCAGTGGTGGATAATATATAAAATTATATTTTACTGTGAGGGTATAAATCTAATGTGACATTCAGCTTCTGTACTGAAGAACTGCTCTAAATCTGTAGATGTCCATTGAACCATATAGTCTCCAAGTCTGGTTAATTCAGTGTGTGGAATTTTTTTTTTTTTGCGACTTTGTTTGTTACAATATAGCGTAAAGTAAATTTATTATAAACGCACAAACAATTTTCCACTTAAAATAAGTGCTCTCTTTTCTAAAAGCCTTCCAATAACCTGTCTTCAAATTGTTTCATGTAAATATACTTAAACTTACTGAAGAATACAAGAAGTTTAATCATAGCTATCCAAACACCTGTGTCTACTTTCTTCTTGATGTGAGGTCCAGGGCATGAGGTAATGCTCTTATCTAAAGGTGCTACTATGCAAATATAAAAATGACACAACACATCCATAATCTTTGGATGCCTTTGAGTGAGAAGCATTGTCAGCATTACTGGAAACCTAAATATAAATTATAGTGTCCATCACTATGTCATACAGAATGCTGGTGCATGTGATTTAATAAATCCTACATGTCTACAGATTTAGGTCAAATAGGTGAAATCAAATTAGGCCAAGTGATCAATACTCTGCACATTGTACTGGCTGTGTCTCGTATTTGTTCCCAGCTGCTGCTACAGTAAGCTGCTGTAAGAAGCTACAGAAGCTGCTGTCTGATGACTCTGGACAAGGCCCTGAATCTAGGTGTGTAGCAGAAAAATTCTTAGGAGTTATTTTATGCTATATCCCCTTTAGCAGACAGAGCACTAGTATTTGGGTTTCCCTAGGTCCCTGGCCTATCTAGTTCTTGGTCACAAAGCTGTGTTAAGAATAGGTTCTATCACATGGAATATGCTTAAATCCATTCAAACTATTGGGTTAACTAGTCCCACACACTTGTGACACTTTTGTACTAGTGTATCTACAGGTAGGTGACCATTGTAGATGAAGTTTTTTGAGGTCTGGGTTAGTATTTGCATTTCTCTTTTTTCTCCCACCACTACTAACACTTAATTAACAGTAGTTACATATCTGAAGCATCTGATTTTTTTTTTTTTACTAAGGTATTTAGTAACTAGTCACATTAAAGACATTTAAAATAATTGTGCACCCTTCCAGCAATATAATTAAGGAAGACAATGACTTTGAAATTCGCAGGCACCAAGCCTTTCTCTATAAAAACTAAGCAACAGATTGAGGAGTGTTACTGACTTTTCATAAGACACTAGGTTGTCAAAATCATTATTAAAGCTCATGAATAAATTTAAGTTTGGGATATCTTTGTATCAGAGAAAAGGAACACTATATGTTTCAAATAGCATATATGTATGTCAATGCTTGTTTTACACTGAAGTACTGTGCAGAGTCCTTTTCTTCCAGTATCATGAACACTGTATAGAAACAAAGGCCTGTAAGTAGGCACCAGCTTGACTCTCCATGTTCAATGAGCTGATTCGGCTGTGGTCTTTAGCAATAGGGTCTTTCCATTTCTACATTAGGAGCTAAGTTGGCTGATCTCATAGGCTACCCTCTTTTTAAATTTTAATTGAAAATCAATTTTTATAGAGCAACCAATAGATAGGCTGTCATTTTAATACCTAGTATGGAACACACTCATTTCTAGAATAGAATCTAAAGGCAGATTCACATAAGCACATATTAATATTGCTATTTCCAATATTCTTTCAGCTTTAATGTAATCATGAAGTTATTATCATTCATGTTTTAGCTCTCAACATGAGGGGGTATATAATTAATTACAGAGAAATAGGGCTAACAAATCACTGGAAACATAGAGGCAAGATTAAAGCTGAGATTTCAGTCAACACTTTTAATGACTCAAGAAATCTTAAATAGTTTCTTGGACAAATAGTATAAACACTTAATCTAGAAAGGTGAAATATTCACTAACAATGCTACTGTCACATCCTTCTTGAGGTCTGGGATGTTGACATTACATTGACGGACACATCGATTTTTAGGACAAACATGGCCTTAACCTGAGGTTTCAAGTATCTCTTATCAGGTTGGTCAGGATGCTCCAATATATTCTGTTAACAGTGGAAGTAAGTTGTCAAGATCTACTGAATTAAAATGATGAGCTTATGTAAATTCCCGGGTTTCGATTCTTGCCTTGGACACTGCTTTCTAATTAAGAGTCTCATGTTCATGAACAGGGTAAGTTGATTACAGTGAGTTCCAGCCTTTTGATCACTCTGCAAAGTGATTTCTCAGGGTAAATTGACAAACTAGTTTCTGATTATTATTTCATTTTCCATATCAGAAGAGATAATACATTGAAAAGTAGACTATTTCCATTTCCCAGTGAAGTAATTTGTCTCTGAAAATTAATACATTAATCTAATTATAATTTAAATTAGCCTGTAATTTAAATATAGTAATAGCTTATGACTCAAGCAAACACAAATGTTATAACTCCTGTAGCAATGATTTATTACATATTAGCATATTAACACTGATGATGAATAACCACTGCAGAAATAAATTTTCCTATACTTAGTTCCTTTCTTTTATTTAAGCATTAAGAAATTGAAACAAAAGACAAACATATATCCAATCCCATTTCATTCATTAGAAAAATTCACAAATAAAAAAATCTATGATAAAAACAATAATAAATTGAAGCACTATATTTGAACATCCTGTTATTTCTAACAATCATTGTAGTATACTCTTTTATTATATGTTAACAGCTCATGCAGAGAACTGTTTCTTGCAAAATAAAATTACAGATATTTAAAAATGTATATAAATTCATAGTGTGATATGGATTGGGATCTATGAGTGAAATTCTGAGAAATTAGTGTCATTTTATATTCTATTATATAACAAAATAGAGTATCTTTGTTTACTTACTTATTCAAAATTTTGTTTGTTCACCCAATCTCATTTATATCTCTTGTCACATTTTGAAATTGAAATAAACAAGTATTCAGTTCAACTTCTAAAGTACTGTTGACATTACATGAATAAAATGTTTATCCAGGTACTGTTCACTTTACACCTATGTATATAATTATATATATCTGTATATATATATATATATATATATATATATATATATATATATATATATAATTATATATATATCCTTTCTGGTAGCTGAACCTGAACTTAGTTTTTACAATTTCTGTTGCTTTTGAATAAAATTTTATCATGTTTCCATTTTTCTTTTTAGCTTTTTCTTTCTTCCATCTTTTCTTGTTTGTTCACTATTAATTATTTATTTATTCTTATCAATTTTTCTTTTATATTTGACAAGGTCTCACTTTGTATGCAGATTTTAAGCACATAATCCTGTAGACTCAACTTCTTACTTGCTGAGATTGTACCTTGCTGTTCATTGATTTTGTGGCATGCAATTTCCACTATTTAAGCAATAGGTCTTCTGTCATTTTACATTCAGTAAAGAGAATATGCAACAGGTGATTGCCAAAACCCATGTTTTATTTCAGTATTCATTGACAAACCATTCACATTATTTATATATTCATGACAAGACCTGTAAAAAATAATGTAAACATATAACATGTCTTTTAAGTTAAGGTGACCATTTTAGATAACATAGAAATAATGACATACTTTCCCTATAGCAATAGAATTGTAAAGTTATTAATAGTATAATGCCATTTTATAGTTGATTATTATTATTATCAATGAAACTGTGAAAAGAAAAGTATCTATATATTTAGTAGCAGATAGTTTTATAATCACCATCTATTGGAAATTGATGTCTTACATTTTTATGACTAAGTAATTTATTCACTTTACATCCCAGCCACAGCTTCCTCTCCTGCCTCTCCTCCTAGTCCTTCTCTCTCACCTCCCTCTCTGCATTCAACCCTCCTTCCGGTCTCCACAGAGAATATATCTTGCTTTTAATGATTGTATTTCATAAAATACTGTAACATGTTCTTATTTATGAGATTTCTCATAACCAAGCATCAGAAATAATTAGAAAAAAGCAAAAGATGTTTTATTAATGAAAATGTCAGTGTGATTGGATGTTGTAGATGGTTATGAAGAAACAAAACAGAAAACTGTAAAAAGTGTTTTCTGGACTATGCTGTCTAGTGGAGTCTCTATAACAGCACAGTACCATTTACTATTTGCAGGCATGTTCAATCTTTAGAACTTAAAATATCATTGATTATTCACATATTACCTGGGAATTTCACCACAGAACAGGACATTTTTGCAGTGCCTTTCCTTGAACTTAGAATAGTTGTAACAACAAATTAGGAAGTCAGTTCATCAATGCATGGGAAGTGATTAATTAATATAAGATCAGTATATTTTAGGTGTTAGCATAACTATATTAATATAGATCAGTATATATTTTATTATGCACATTGAATATAAACAAATATATTAAATACAACACATGCAGTACTTACCATGAACAAAAATTGTGTACATGGGTTTATTTGTGCTGAGTAATATACCTTTGATACAGTTAAGATATATATAAAAATCAATCACTGTATAACCACTTGAAATATATCAACTTGTAAAAATGTGGATGTTTAAAATTAAACTAAAGCCATTGTTTGCCATCAAGTTTTAAAATCAGTCCTGTCAAACATGACATGAAAACATGTAATATCAGTTTCCATTTGGAACAGAGAACAGAAACAGAAAATTTGATGCCAATAATAAAATAAACCCTCAACCACTGCTTATTAGAAGCCGGAACCTCCTTGCTTTACATGTTTAGAGGTGTGGAAATATTAGTTTAAAGTAAACCTAAGAAATATAAAATTAATGCGAAGCATTCTTGCTATAAAAACTCATGAAGTTTGATTACGAAGCTATTATTTTTAAAGTATTGTTAAAGGCACATGATATAGCTAAAAGAATTTAGACGTACCTATAAAGAGAATCGCAAATTAATAGATGGAGAGTCAGTCCTTCAAATGGACAGTGTATGTATGAGGTGTTTTTCATGCACACATAGTGGATGAAAATTGGAAGGTTGTGTTTGTTTGTGGGTTGCTACGTCAACTTAAGAGGGTATGCAGAAAGCCCCATAGATGCTCACATTCCCATCAAACATTTTGGTCTCAAGTAAATCCTTAATGGCGACATCATGAGCTATTACCATGGCAACTACTTTCAGCCAATTTCCCTGCTGTTCATTCTTTATTTCTCTACTGATCTGGGCCTACTGTAATAGATCTTCAGGTTTCAGCATGCCAGAGCTGGTTTGATAAAGTCCATCTGCTCTTGCAATAATTTTAAGTTGAGGAAATTTACTGTTTGGGAAGCCATTCTCCTTGAGCGTACATATTTCAAACTGTTCTTGTGAGATATGTGAAAAGTCACTTTGGACTAAACTTAATTCTCTTGGCATTTTCATAGCATACTAATTACCTTTTCTGCACTTTCAAAGGCTTTTCACATATGTGAACATTGCCTGTGAATGTGTGCATGCCTTTGCCTGCGGTATGTCTGAGTACTTTGTGACAGTTTTCAGATGATGATTTGTTATCTACTGTCATAGGCAACCAGGAGGTAAGGAACAATGGGTCACAATTTGTTTCACGCTAAACTAAGAGTACACTGATGCAGTGGCAGCAACCTACTAGTTTCCTATCTTCACAGTAGGACCATTATGTCTCTTTACTGCACCATTGTACAGTGTGTGCTTAAGCTCTGCTGAACCTTGCTGTTTCTAAGTAGGATCCCATGCTGCTGTGTGGTTGGGAGCCTTGTTCTTAATGGATTTCTTCCTATGTGACTACCCTTTTTGCCTCACTTAAATGGTAATTGAAGGAACTGAGATTGGCTTCAGAGACACTGTCAGCTACCTGCTATGTCTAGATGACAGAATTTCACATTGGCATTTAGAAAGGTAGCTAGCTCCTAATGTCCCCACAGTGGTTGGTCTCAATTATGTCCATTTTAAAAAATGCCCTAAAATACTTCCTGTTACTGTGATTAGTGTTAATGTCCCAATGGTCATACTATGTTTATTTAACTCAGTTTATGAGTCAATTAGAGACCATGAATATTATTTCTACTTCTCAACTCCAAAATGACTACAATTGCTCTTCATTTCCTCACTGTTGGTACATTTTTGCAGAATCTTTACATTCTTTTCCTTTTACTTGACTTTTATTCATAAATACTTCCTTCACTGACAGAAGTCTGCATGCATGAAGGTTTATAGAATTCTATTGTAGTCTCTGAGGACTTGATTTTCTGGTTGTCAGAAGGAATGCTCTCACAATACTTTTAAAATAAATGATAGATTTATAAAAAAAAATTCTGTTCAGATTGTCATCCCATTAGGTTAGCATTTGACCCACTTACATACTAATTTATGGAGGTGTTATCCTGACTAATGGATTCTGTAATGGAAACTAACCAAAACAGACACCTGTGGAATCTGTACAAATAGAGAAAGGAATCCTTGAAAGAAAGGCATGGTTAATTTCCATTGGGGGAATAGGATGTTCATGACAAAAGATGAAGAGTTTCTGCTGATAATACTGAAAATATTGGTATTGCATACTTACTGCCCAACAAAATGTAAGAATAAATATCAATAGTATATTGTTTATGAAATATGGAAGCCTCATGCAATGTAAATTCAAGGCACCAATATCAAGGCTTTTATAAACTTACAAAATAAGTACATATTAGTCCAAAAATTCAAAATAAGCATATTGCTAGACAAACTTGGCTTGGGTAGTGATCTAGGATGGCTGGTTTCACTGATTCAATGAGAAGCTAAGTTTGCCCAGCTTTGATCTTTGTCCATAGTGTGCTTTTTGCTGCATCTTTCAATTGAGTCAATCCTTCCCCTATTCAATGATCTATATAACAGTTGTGTGTCAACACATGGTGTCTAATATGTAGTAAATATCAGATGAAGCAAGTAAAATTTAATTTCTTGGAGTCTTGATGAGCCTGCAAGCAAGAAACAAAGTCAGATAAGATGCATATGTTGGGTAGAATGCTATTCTACTGGAGTGATCTCTAATTAATCCCAATGTGGTCAATGAAACTTCATGGTATAGGGGGAGTAAATAAATTTAGGGATTAAGTCTCCTTTCTACAGTGTGGTATTAGCTTAAGTTCTATAGGCATCCCATTTTCTATCACCTAAAACCAAATGTAGATTTGTCAGCGGAATATGTGGTTACTCTGCATCATCTGGACATCTGTTAAGAGCCTGGAGATTGGAAGTTCAGTGTGATGATTTACGAATATCTTCCAACTCCCTTGGTCGTAATAATCCTCAAAGCAATGGTAGCTGATATAAAGGGATTATTGGTGGTTTGAAGATAACATTGAAGAGAGAGAACCTTGAACAATCAGAACCCAATTTGTGACTTCTAAATAGAAAAAAAATATTAAATTTACAAATGTAATTGTGTAGAGAAGAGAAATACACTACTTGGTGATTTTTGGTTTAATAAGAAATAAGAATTTAATAAGAAATATATTGCTGGAGATATTCATTGAATTATTCCAATGCACAGCATGTTTTTTACAAAAGCATTTCACAGCATCTTACTATTACCAAAACATTCATATATAGTAAGCATTTCCACAGGATTTAGAATTATACACTCATTTTAAATTTTGGTTTTCAAAAGGAGATTAGACTTAATGATCTCCCCAGTGTCATTTTGACACACCCCAAAACAGATAAATGTGCTGCAGTCATCAAGTCTGTATAGAGCAAGAACTTTTCTGAGATAAAAGCCATGTATCCCTTTGATGGTTGACAAGCAAGGCATGCAGTAAGAGTAGTGTCAGCCCCACCCCACCCCCCACCCCCCACCCGTGCTAGAGTCAGTCACACAGCTGTGTTTAGCAGATGAACCTTTTCTAACTTTTACTGTTGAGATAGGTCCAGAGTCTGAGTTCTACACTTGATACTAGTTTTTCTCTAAATGTAGTTGTTTGGGGCAAAATTTACATGATGTTTAGTCATCTCACCTGTGGCGTTACTTGTAGCAATTTGAATGGAAAGAAATTTACCCCACATTTATCAACGGAAAACAAGAACCACTTTTTAGCTCACACTTGTGTTGATCTGACAAGAAATTTATTTCAAAGTTCTGCTCAGGATATCCCACAATTGAAAGGAAGGTTGCAGCTAGGCTGAGATTTTATGTGGAGGCTGTTGAAAAAAAAATCTGCTGTCATAATTAAAGCCACTGTGGTTACAGACCGAATCCCCATCTTACACTGGCTGTTAACTGGGAACAAGTCTCGCCAACCAGAGTTTACTGTCATTCCTTGCTGAACAACCAGAACTCCACTCAATCCTACAGAGCTATGGCAATTCCCCCTCATATTCAAGTCTGTGATATATCATAGTACTAGCTAGAGATAACTTGTTTTAAAAAAATTTTACTCATGTATATACATAACAAATGCTGCCTCCCTCTTGGTACCCCCCTCACAGGGTTCCTCCCTGAATCTCCACTCCCCTTCAATTCTGAGAGACTGCCCTCCCCTCATATCCCCTGACCCTGGTACATGAAGTCTCTGCAGGAATAGGCACATCCTCTCCCACTAAGGCCAGACAGGGCTGCCCTCAGCTGCATATGTGCCCAGGGCCTCAGATGAAGTCTTTAGTTGGTAGCTCAGGATTTGGGAGGTGCCAGTGGTCCAGGTTAGTTGATATAGTTGATCTTCCTGTAAGAGTGCCATCACCTTTAAGGCCTTCAATCCCTCATCTAACACTTCTATAGGGTACTCATCCTCCATTCAGTGTTTGGTTGTGGGTGCAGGATCATATGATTAGGTCAGGCCCATCCCAGTAGCCTTCTTCTTTCTTTTACAAAAATTCCTATCATTGTATATTTATTCTATGGTTATAGGTTTCTGTGGCAGTTAATTTTGGTTGTTAATTTGACTGGGTATGGAGTCAACTAAAAACCTGTTCTATCTTATTGCCTTCATGTCTCCTTAGTAAGTTAATTATACTGTTTGAGAATTCATTTTCTCTATTCATAAATTCAGTTTTCTTATTTGCTAATTCATCTCTCTGTTGTAGCCACTATGGCTACTACATTCCTTCACTGATAACAAAACCCAGGTTCTTCTGGCTTCCAAAGTATACTGAAGACCCACAGCTCTTGAGGAATCCTATATGCCTTCAGCAACTGATTTGGACTACAGAGGCGCCTAGGCCTATGGGATGGGCAGCTAGCTCATTCTGAGCTTCTCCAATGTGAAGGAGGCCACTGATGAACTCCCCATACTATATCGGCCACTCCAGAAATCCCTGTAATTCTTTATCTCTCCATGAGTCTGTCTCTGTCTCTCTCTGTCTCTTTTGTCTCTCTCTGTGTGTCTGTTTGTCTCACTTTTTTTCAAAGATAGGTTCTACATATGTAAAAAATAATATCTGTCTTTCTGAGCCTCACCTTTGTCTCTTGGTACAATGATCTCCAGATCTCCCATCCACTTTTCCTGTAGATGGAATAATTTCATTTTATTCATGGCTGAACAAAAGTTCACCCAACATATGCACCAAATTTTCCTTATCTATTCATCTGTAAAACCAAAAGACTTCTGTACAACAAAGAAATAATTGATAGAGTGAGAAGACTATATAGAATGAGAGGAAAATTTTCCCTATTTTGAAAGTTACCTCTGCCTAATGACATTGTTTAATTATAAAAGTAGATTTCACCATCCACACAGTACTAGGGAAAGATAGAGTGTGCTAATTATCAAGTGCCAGAATCTTAAAAAAAAAATCTCTCAAACTTTCTGAGTAACACACAAGATAAATTCTCATAAACTTCCGAAGAACCATTTTCCACATGGCTTAGAGTCAACTCATCTTGGCTGTGATACTGGTGTGTATGCTGTGAATTTGTTTGTATGCACAGTACTGCCAACAGTATAAGTACTCATGGCAGAATACATGATATTATGTCTGAAGTCTTCTTTCTATCTCCTCCTAGTTAATTGCATGTTAGTTATGTAAGGGATTATAAGATTACCCTTAAGATCTTTCCTCTATCTGGCACATTCTTATCCAAGAAAGTTATCAATTTATATGATTATCTACCAAGTCTTTACTCAAAGCAACACTGTTATAGCATCATGCCATGTTGTGTATGGGCCTGGTGCTGTTTGTATTTTAATGCTAATTCTGCTCTTTTGGGAGGGGCTGTCTGGAACAAGGAATGAGTCATGTACTCAGGACTTCTTGTGACCATCCCCAAATGAATAAAGGAGCCAATCACTGGGCAAGTAGGAAGCAGAACTTCTGGGTTGGATGGATGAAGAGAAGGAGCAGGAGAGAGGTTAGAAGCAATAAGGTCAGGATAGTGATAGGGCAAGATGTAGCTACTAGGTCTCCCGGTTTAGGTCGAATCTGACAGGATTGGCCACCAGATGATTTAGATTTAATATGACTTACAAGAATAATATTCTAGTTGTTTCGCCAAGGGATTGAATTACCATTGTTTCTGAACTAAATTTATGTTGTGTTTTACTTCTTGTGGTGACTCAACTGAGTTCAAGAGAGAAAGGTAAGGCTGCAAAGTGTGGGTTTGCCTGATGTGCACCACAAAGGCCTTGGGAGTTTTGAAGCATGGGTCTGGCATTGTAGTTACCCACCAGAGGGAACTTAGTAAGCTGGGTAGAGAGATTTTGGAGCTCTGGTGCCATGTGTCCCTTTGGAGCTGTGCTTAGCATGGGACCTGCTGGTCATTTTTAATACTTCCTGCAATAATTGCATCTCAGTGTATAGTCCAGTTCAACCACTCCCATGGATTATTGCATATCTCTCTCATCTATAATTTCTTAATTATTTTATGAATTATCACTATTAAAAATATTTTTGTTAGTAACATCTTCTGCTTTTCCACATTGAAGTATGATCTTACGAAGTCTGGGATATTTTTTCTTGCTTTCTTTTCTAACTTGAGTTAGTTTTCCCAGTGTTCAGAAAAACTCTTAGGTCTTATTAGCCATTCAGTGATTGTTTTGTTGAAAGGATAAATTAAGTCTATATTTGTTTAAAATCTGCATCCTGCACTAGAAGAGTGGTTCTAGAATATTGGACAAATTTGTTTTTCTTTTCACTACTTTATCTTCAAGTAGATAAATGTCATCTATTTTTTATTGAATTTGTTGATCATAATTAATTTGAACATAAAACAAATGAAAAGTAGACTGACAGATGAGTTCATAGTTTTGTCTTAGACAATGTAAAGCATACAGATGCTTACATACAAATAAATAAAATAATAATGCTTAAATAATAAAAAGTTTAAAAACTGGTCAAGACTTAATATATATCACTGTGGTATGGGAGGCCAGGAAGTAATTTGTGGAGAAATGTTGGTTAATGGACAGATCAGAACTGAAAGCAATACATATATAATCTGTGACATGTTCAGTCCTCATAGATTTGTGACTTTTATTTTTTTAAGTAATTAACTAATTTATTTTAAATTTCAGAATTTATTCCTCTCCGGGCCCACCCTCTAACTGTTCTACATCTCATACATCCTCTGAGCACCCCCTGTCTCCACAAGGATGTCCCCACCCCGAACCCCACCCCACCAGACCTCTAAACTCCCTGGGACCTCCAGTCTCTGAGGGTTAGGTGCATCTAACCCTCAAGAGACTTAATTTTTTAGATACATAAAATAGACCTAGTACAATTTGTTGACACATTTGACTATATTAATCATTCTAATATTTGTCTTAATTGTGAATATGTGTATGAAATAATTTGTTTCAGTCAGAGATAAAATGTACAAATTCTATTAGTACTGATTATTATGTTACATAATATAGTGTTGGATGGTATGGAAAGAAAGTGCTTAATCTAAGATAGGACACTTGGAAAGGTTACCATAGGTGTCTGTGGTAGTTTTACTGAGGACTATCCCCTGTAGGGTCATATACTTACATATTTGGTCCCCAATTGTTGGAGTGATTTGTGGAAGGTGTAGAACTTTGAGGAGTTGGAACCTTGCTGGAGGAAATAAATCACTGGAGGCTGTCTCTAAGAGTTTATAACCTCCCATGGATATCAACCTGTCTTGGCACATCAAGTTGCAGTAGGACTAGGCACATCTTCTCCTATTGAGCCTAGACAAGACATCCCAGTTAGGGGGAAGGGGTTTAAAGGAATGCAACAGAGTCAGAGATAGCCTCACTTCCAGTTGTTAGGAGTCCCACATGAAGGCCATATGCACATATACATATCTGTAGGGGGTATAGGTCCGTCACATGTGTGCTTTTTGGTTGATGGTTCAGACCAATTTCGCTTATGAATATTGAAGCAAAAATACCCAAATTGTAGCAAAGAAGGATGTTTTAAATAGCAAACATTTGAAGTGTCAAGACATGCATATGATTAAAGGGAGGGGGTAAATGTTTTAAAATCATTAAGCAACAGAAATAGAAAAGCAATATATGCCCGAGGAAAGGAAGGTGGAAACACACGGTGTTCTATAGATGACTAATGGTAAAACAACAATGTCAATTAGCAGGTGAATATACCCTAATTATTTCACTAACTGTACTTCAGGGGAGACTACAACCTAGACTCTCACATGCAGTTCTGCTTCACTTTGTTTTCAACTTACTTTTAATGCATGCTTCTTAATTATATATAACTCATATACTGGAATGTAACTTTCATCAAATTCATTGACTATTTTTTGAGTCTATTGGTTTATGAAATATAGAGGCATTCAGCAAATATCCATTGAACTAATGATTCTACACAGGAAAACATTCCAGCTGCTGTCAGCAGATGAATCACTCACATGGATATTTATAAATAACACCTAACACATTCATCAATACTTATAATGAGGTTGCTTAAAAATAAGACAGGTTCAATTAAGAGAGCATTGCTTTATTTAATTAAAATTACCAATAAAACCAAGGCTAAGAATAGTTGAAACTATGTTTAATTTCATGTTTAGGTAATTGCATATCTTATTAAATATTTTGTGTTGATTAAAAGATCTGAAAACAATCATTTTAAGAGTATTAGGTCAACAAAGCAAGTCTTATAAGTTTTCTCTTATAGTCTTGCTGGAGATCAGGGTTGAGACAGAAAACAGAAAATGATGGAGAGTGAATGAAAAAGAATAATTGAAACTATGAATAGGATCAAAGCATATTGTGTGTTAGGGTGAGTGTCCCAAAGTATGGATTTGTTCAGCTTGTGTACACTGCAATAATGATGATAAATGTAACTATCCATACACATACAGAGGTGTGAAGTCTTTGGCGAAGCCCTGCTTACTCTCAATTGAAAGCTACTTGCAGGTTGGCTGGCATTGAAACTGTGTTACCCAAATACTAGGGATTAGAAACTGACTTAGAGTCTTTGCTACCAGTTAATTGGGGGACATTGGCTAAACAATTAAGCATGATACTGATAATACCAAACAGGGAGTATTGGGAGTTTGAGTTTAATACATAGGAAAGCTGGCAAAGAGTGCAAACAGCGCCCTTTGCTCCCAACAGAAGCGCCCTCTGCCCCCAACAGAAGACGTAAAGGCCAATTTTAAGATAAAATTGTGTAGGGGAAATCTGTTTAATTCTATACAATACTTTGGCAGTTGGTACATCTTGTAGGTATCCTATCTCCAGACACAGAGCTCCCAAAGCCTTGCTGTTCCATTTTTAATTTTCAAATCATTTAACATTGATTCATCTGTTTTCAGTTTTCAGTAATCCAATAAAATTTAGCACACTGTGACTCTATCAGATTGAATAGCACCCAGTCTGTTGACCTACAAAGACACTAGGAATCAAATGGAGCTTCTCTGATTGAATTTTTAAATGATTATTAAAACATGAGATTCACATGGGTATAAAGCATATATGTACAACAGTGCAATGATTAGATAAGGGTTGGTTGGCACTCCCATCTTCTTAAGCATTAATAACTTTTATGTTTTATGGACACCTGTTCTCCTATTTTCTACTCCTTCCTTATAGCTACCCTACAGTGACATGAGAAACAAGAGCCAGTGCTCTCTCTACTTGGTGGCCTTCATCTTTTCTTTTTCTCATCCTCACTTCCCTTGACCTTCATCATTGCCAGTGAATTTTATTTCACTTGGGTCTTCTATGACATAACTTTCTGGTTGAATGAGATTATGATAATTTTTTTGTGCTTATCTTACTATGCTTAACAGAGTGACATGCAATTCTATCCTATGTTGAGTCTTCTGGAATATCTTAATATATATAAATATATTAATTTTTCATTAATCATTCCATTCATTTACATCTCAAATGATATTCCCCTTCCTGGTTACCCCTTCATAACCTCCCCATCCCATCTGCCCTCCCCTCTCCCTTTTGCCTCTATGAAGGTGCTCCTCACCCACCCAATCCCACCCTAGCACTCCAGCATCTGCCTATGCTGGGGTATCAAACTTCCATAGGACCAAGGGCCTCTCCTCCCATTGATGTCAGACAAGTCCATCCTCTGCTACATATGTACCTGGAGCCATGGATTCCTCCATGTCCACTCCTTTGTTGTTAGTCTAGTCCCTGAGAGCTATGGGTTGTCCGACCAGCCAACACTGTTCTTCCTATAGGGTTGAAATGCCCCTCTGCTCCTCAAGTCCTTACCCCAGCTCTGCGATCAGGGACCCTCAAGCTGAGTCTGATGGTTGGTTGTGAGCATCTGCATCTTCATTGGTCAGGTGCTAGCAGAACTATCTAGGGAACAGTCACACCACGTTCCTGTCAGCAAGCACCTCTTGGCAACAGCCTCATAGAGATATCTTTGGAGAATGATTTCATATCCTTTAAATTCCCATCAGGGCAATTCTGGATCATATGGTAGTTTTGGTTTTACTTTTAAAAGGAATGTGTATACTATTTTCCCTAGTATATGCACCAAATTATACCTTGACCAACATTGTACAAGCATTCCTTCTGGGTACACCTTTGACAGGATTTATTATTCTATTGACTTTTTTTTTTATAATAGTCACTCTCCACAACTGTTTTGTAATCCTGGAATAACTTTATGTGATGTTTTTAAAGGTAAACCAGATAAATAAAAAAAAAGTTAGAGAAATACAAGGTACTGGTCAAACAGCACTTGTATTTTTTAAAACTTTTGCAAAGTTAATTCTCTGGCTTCTCTAAAGACATAAGAATCTATGAAATTCTTTTTGAGTCCAGGATGAGTTCTACCAACACTAGGACTGTCTTTACTGTCATGGGAAGGAGGTTGTAGTCTGTGAATGGAACAGATGGTCCATGAGGCTAAACTGTCCAGGTTAAACCTATAGCATACACAGCTGAGCAGGACATTCTTAGGCTGGGTCTTGTAAGGTCCTCAGTTACTGAGATATAACAGTTCCCTCTCAGGAAATATTTACCTGGATTTTAAACCACCAGTCATACAAACAAGGGGATGATGAGGTTGAATCCTAAGAAACAAGATTGGTCACATAGTTTTCAGTGTGTCTTATTGAATGACATTTAGGGGTGTGGCTTCTTCAAGTATATATAAATGTCCTTGTGGAATTGCACTGACAACATTGTCCTGCTACTACAAACGAGACCTACCACTCACAACCTCATGAGCAACTACAGCGGCTACTACAGCCACCTGGACTATGGCTATCGTGGCTCTGAAGGCCTGGACTATGGCTATCGTGGCTCTGGAGACCTAGGCTCCGGCAATGGCTGTGGATGTAACAGTAACCACAGACTGGGCTATGGCCGTAGCTTCGGAGGCTTTGGATATGGCTCTGGCTATGGAGGCTTCAGAGGCTTCAGAGGCTTCAGATATGGCTCTGGCTACAGAGGCTATGGCTGTGGCTCTGGCTACGGAGGCTTCGGATATGGCTGCTGCCGCCCATCATGCTGTGGAGGATATGGATTCTCCAGCTTCTATTGAATAAATATTTGAACCTACAACCCATGGATTAGTCTTCCGTGATTCCTTGATTTTGTAAGAATCTTTATCCTGTGACCTTCATACTTTGTTTATTCAGTATCTAGGACTTTGCTTCCTTTTGGAACAAAAGGTTTCTGTAAATAATGTGGAGAATATTAGATGAAGTCCATATTTTTGAGTGTTGATCTTCAGCAACCTACTTCTATTCTGGTTGGGGTGTCATTATATTCTCACAAACTTTAAAGTATTTCTGACACAGTTCATTTGTCTTGAACATCAATTCTTTAATAATTATCATTTATTTAGGTGTATTGATATAATAACCAGCTATGTGGTTTTTGTATAGGTAAAATTTTCAAGGAGGTTGATATTCTGGCCTCTTCTCTTTGCTTTCATGTTTCCCGTTTGTTTCCACTTCTTCTTCACCCCCTTTTCCATACCAGCTGTCTTTGTCTTCTTCATCACCCTTAGCTACAAATGCCTGTACTTTTATTTCCTTCAAAATATAATTACTGTATGTCCAAAAATTCAAGAAACATTTACTAAAACAGTTCAATATAGCTTTACATTTTAAATGGGCTATAAGCGTTAAGTTGTAAGATGGACTTTTTTTTTTCATTTGTTCTATTCACTTATGCTTAAAATATTTCAAAATAGAGAAAGAAAACAAACATTTCAAACTAAGAAATTTTTCTAAAACAAGATGGAAACCATTTCATTCTGATTTAATTATGCATGATTCTATTAAGTGAAGCTTATTACGTGACTGAAAATTAAGTAATTTGAATAATTTTAAGATTTCTAATAGAATTGAGTTTATTGTCAAAAATGCTCCCAAAATACAATTGTAAGTTCAATTTTTCCCACTGGTCAATTCAACAGCTTGTTATTTTGAAGATAAATAAATGTTGGAATACTTTTTATGTTTTAGGTTGAAAAAGTCTTCATATAAAACATGATAATATCCTCTGGGAAGAAAGTAAAAGGCTATTATTCTTTATTAGCTTAAATACCTTTCCTAGGAACAACTCAACTATTTTTTCCTAGTAAGGTATCAAAAAGGTAGTAGTACTTCATGACTAATTTTATTTGAGGAATCCTAGGACATCTTACCATTTGATAATCTGAAGCATAACTTAATAAAAGAGCAAATTTAATTACATAAATCAAATTAATATTCCCAAAGCTAATCTTAGACTTTAGAGTTGTGAATTTCAGAATTGGGCTAAAACGAATCAAAGTCTGATAATTACTTTGTCTTTAAAGAATGTGGAACTCTTTTCCCTTTTGATATGATTTGTAATTTTTTGTTATTGCCAACCACTGGTTGTTTTCAGTTGTTATTTTAATAGCTATAACTGTATTACTTGAAGGTATTAAAAGGAAAATGTGGTATCAGTAATTTAAATCTATATTTACTATAACATTTATAATTCTGTGAGGCAAAATATTCAAAATTTTTTCTAGTTTTTTTGAGTTACTCCATCTATTACCATTACACTATACTGAACTACAGCACCTACCTTTACCTATAAACAGCTGGGTGCCCATTGATGAGACTTATCTCATATCTCTTCACTCTCCTCTCTTCAGAATATCATAGCCAGCATTTCTCTCCTTCACCTCAATTAGATCATTGCTATATCTCAAGTGTGGGTAAGAACAACTGGTACATAAATGAGAACTGAATCCAATGGCACAGAGCAGCTGCCATTCATTTGTTAATGGTTGCTTTTATTTTCCAGGGAAAGGGAGTTTGTAGTTTACCATCTATGGCTTCTTCTAGCAGTTCCAGTATTTCAGGTTTCACATTGATGTCTTTGATCTATCTGGAATTAGTTTTTTGTGTAAGTGACAGGTACAGGTGTAGTGTCATTGTCCTAATGTGGACATCCAATTCTTCCAGCACCATGTTTTGAAGACGCTGCCTTTTCTACAGAGTATGCTTTTCATATCTTTGTCAGATATTAGACAGCTATTGTGCATACTCATATTTAACTTCTTCATTTGTTTCCATTGGGCTATGTACTTATTTGCACTAATGTTACAATGTTTTTTATTACTACGGTTATTTGAGATCTGGAATGACTGTTTTTCCAGCATCATTTGTTTTGCTCAGAATTGCTTTGGCTAGCCCTGATCTTTTGAGTCAGCATATGATTGATTTTATGACAATTGACAAATGGGATCTCACAGAACAACAATGACTAAATTGCATAACCAAGAAAACAAATCAATGCAGTTAAGAAAAATACCACAAAGTGAAAGAGAATCTTTGCAAGGTTTATAGGTAATTGATGGAGGATGAGAATCTAGGTTAATATAAAGAACTCAATAATCAAACAGAATACAACAGCAACAACTGCCCCCACATTCATTAAAGAGCCAAAATACAAATAACCCAATAAAAAGTGGGCAATGGATATGAAGAGATAGATCTCAATAGAAAAATAAAGTCATTAAAAAGTATCTAAAGCAATGTTCATCATTCTTAGTAATGGTTAATGCAAATTAAAATCATTCTGAGATTTTTATCCTATCCAGTCAGGATGGTTAGCATCAACTAACAACTGACAAAATTGCTGAAAATATGGAGGATGGTGAGACCTCATTCACTGATGGTTGGACAGCAAATTTGTGCATATGTTCTGGAATTCACTGTGCATAAATATCTCATGTTAACCAAGAGCACAATACCTTTCTATGTGCCCAAGTCACCAATTATTCTACCCCACAAATACCTGTTCAATCATGTTCAATGTCTTTCTGATCACAATAGCTAGGAAATGGAAGCAACTTTAATTTCCTTTACCTGAATAATGGATCATGAAAATGCAATGCCTTCACAATAAGGAATAGACTTCAGCTAGAAAAAATAATGACATTTTTCAGGTACATAGGTGGAACATATATTGATTCAGGTAACCCAGATCTATAAAGACAAACAGAACAGTACTTATTTTCTTTCATCTCTAGTTCCGAGATCCAAATCTTCCAATGCTTGAAGAACCTTCATTCCAGCTCTCAAACAATAGCAGTAATAAAAAACATTGCAGCATCAATACAGATAGATACATAGCCCATTGGAAACAAAAAGGCAAACATGAATATGTATAACAGCAGTATAATATCTGACAAAAATATGAGAAGTGTTTATACCTGGAGTAACTGTGGAAAGCAGGAGGCAAAAAGGAAAAGAGTGCTTTAGGGGGGAATATTAGTATACAAATGATATGAAGGGGAATGAGAAAAATACTTTCCCCAATCATCACCCACGTCCACATTTAAACCTTTTACATCTAGCATTCCCTTCTTTATTTCAGTATCACAATGATTTCTAAATACTTAAGCTTTTGCAAACAGTTTAGTGAATCTCTCAGCCTTAGGGAGCCTCTTTTTCCAATATGTGACTATCAAAGTCCAGGCTCAAGATCATCATATTCTAAGCAATTGACACTGGAGTGCTCGTCACTAAGCAGTACATCTATAAGAACTTCTCTGAGGTCCAGAGAACACTGTGGAAGGAAGGGGGAAGTCTGTAAGAGCCAGAGGATGAGAGGTATTCTGTAAAATGCTTTCTTCTGGGTATGACTGAGAGAGACATTGCAATCATGAGTATACAGCAGCAGTGCGATCTGCAGACATGAACTTCATGAGAGTAGGAGAAGTTGGGAAGAAGAAGGAGTGGGTCATCAGAAGTGGGAGTGAGACAAGAGAATGGGGTAGGTAAAAAAATGATGATAACACATTATACTCAAGTCAGAAACAAAAATAAAAAAGATGTATTAATAGCCAGCTGCTATATGAAAACATGCTAGTTCAACAGCACTCGTGATATGAGGAATGCATAGTCACATTTGAGTTTGAGTTAGTACTGTTCAACCCACTAAAATGGCAAACCCCTCAATATTTATTACTGTACAGAAGGATGAAAATCAGCAGGGCCTTCTGAAGGTATCATGTAGAACACTCAGTAATAAAAGTACTTTAGGAAGCATGCTACAGCTATTAAAGCTGCACATCTGTATTTCTTATGGTACTGTAGTTTCACTCCTGGGAATGCATCCAACAGATATTAGTGTATATAATCATGAAAACAAATATATAAAGATATTCATAGTAGTTTTAGTTGCAGCCAGCCCAAATTGGAATAAAGGCAAATTTCCAGGTTGGATATCACGCAGTTGCTATGGAAATCTTGTGGCATATTTCTCCATATTTGTGACGAGGAGCAATGTATCACTGTGTGAAACAATAGGAGAAACCATACTGAAAAGAATAGCCACTGTGTGATCGTGTGAATAAAACCTTCAGGAATGATGTATGGTATGTGTCTGGAGTTATTGTAGCTCATTAGGCTATGATTGTTTAATGACCCTCGGGACCCTGTTCTTTTCTGAGGGGAAATGGGGACAAGCCTGGGGTAGAGGGATGGTGGTGGGAGTGGGAAGACTGTAGGGAGGGGAGGGAGGAGAAAATGAATTAGGGATATAATATATGAGAGCAGAATAAAAACCACCATAAACAACAAAAATTACAATATCTGTAATATATATATATATGTATATATATATATATATATATATATATATATATATATATATATATTACACACTTGAATGATGGGAAGCTTCATAGGTTGTTGATACAATAAATATTACTATGAAAAAACTTATTAATAGTTCTCAGTTCTAAATTCTAAGAGGGCTAAGGTTTGGTGTATTTCTAAGGAAAAAAAAAGTATTCTCCAGAATTTCTATCTGTACTTTCTTTAATAATGTGGGTTCTTATGACCCATTACTTTCCATTACAATACTCTAGGTGTGTTTAGAATGAAAATTGGTGTTATTATAATATAATAAAAATGTTTATTTGCAAAATAAAAAGAACTTCAAGGCAGGGCAAAAGAACACATTTATCATATCAATGCTTTAATGTCATCTTCTCAACTCCACCTGCACTGCCTTTCCCATTTCACCCCTCCATCCTCTGAGTGATCAGGATGACTGGTGTGTGGGAACTTGTTTCCTTTTTCTCTTCTGCAAAAAGCTTTGTGAATGGCTATCTTTCATCAAACTTTTAAAATAAAAGTTGTATAGCATACATATGTTATTGCACTGTATGTTTTTCTGAAGATTTATTTTCATGTTTGTGTGTCTGTGTGTGATTATGCTACTTATCTGTGGGTGTCCATGGAGTCCAGAAGAGGTTGTCAGATCCCCTGAAGCTAGAGTTACAGGTGGTCCTGAGTTGACTTACAGAGGGCCTGGGAACTGAACTTGACTCTTTACAAGAGCAATGCATGCTGTTAATTGTTGAGCTTACCGACATTCCAGCTCCATGCTCTATGCAAAACAGAAAACAGAAAACAGAAAAACAAAAACAAAAACAAAAAAACCAAATTACACCAAAAAGTGTTGAAAGCAGTTCCTGATAGGTGTTTTAATATCTTGCATATTCCTCATTATTTGAAATATATAAAGCTTAGTTATACTCCATTTTTAAATATACTATCATCTACTCTACTCTTTTATTTCCCATTCTCACTCTTCTTTGACATTTCATGATATTGTAAATACTTCCAGAAGAAAGTAGTATGTGGGTGATGTGATGGTTAATCTTGATGGCCCATTTGAAGTGACGATGGATAATGTAGAAGACAAGCCACTAGGGATGATTGAAGGGAGTTTCTAGATGGGACTGAGCTAGTTTCTAAGAGGCATGAAGACATATGTTGAGTGTGGGCAGCAGTGATGCTGGGGTCTCTCGTTGAATATAAAACAAGCTGAGCACCGATATGCACTCCTATCTGCGTCCCAAATGTGACAAGCCAGCTCATGGCCTTGTCAGAGTGACTTCCTGGCCATGACACATTGTACCCTGAAATCATGAGCCAGAATACATATATCCTTCCTTTCTGAGGTTGATTTTTGTGAAATATTTTTGCTGTTGTAGTGAGAAAACAACTAATATAGAAATAGCTAAAAAAAAAAAAAAAAAGAGAGTATAGTCCTCACTCTGATGAGTCTAGTATTCTTGAAGTAAATCCTATTTCCTTTTGCATTATTTTTAGAATGATATTGTATTTTATTTGCTAATCTTTTCTTTAGTATTTTTTGCATACATATTCATAAGCAATCTCTTTCTGTGCTATGGTTATAGTGTTTAGATTAAAATGCTCTGTTTCAGAAAAAGTATTTGAGGACATACTGACTTTTAGTGTCCTAAAACAATATATGTTGAATAACAGTTATCTCTTTGAAATTTTAGCAGATCTCTGAAATGAATGCATCATATAGCACACACATGTGCGTGTGTGTGTGTGTGTGTGTGTGGAGAGAGGGTTATACAATTGCATCATTTAACTTGTATGGGTGAGTGTGTGTCTGTGTGAGTGTGTGTGTATGTGTGTGTGTGTGTAGAAGTATATATCATCATCTTGTAGCATGTGAATGTGTTTGTATAGAAGAGTATACATTTTACTGTGTAGTGTGTGTGTGTGTATAGATGGATGTACACTGCATCATGTATTATATGTGTGTATTTGTGCATGTCTGTGTGTAGAGGGGTTTACATGTGCTTATGTGTTTTTTTATTCCTTCCTAAAGAAATATCAGAATTATTAACTCATTATTCATGTAAAAAATGTAATGTAATTCTGCAATTTTCAGCAATCTGTAAGACCCTGAAACACAAAGTATCATCTAATCTCACCTCAATGAGGAACCTAAGAGTTGATACCAAAGACGAACAAAACAGAATGGTAAATGACTGGTTGATGGTAATTAACTGAATGTCTTAAACAGTGAAGCAGAGTACAGGTGCTTTGGTTTTTTTCTTACTCTACGTAGCAAAGACTAGTCTTTCTCAGTAATAGTAAAGGCAGTGTTTAATGCTACCACAAAACTTGATTTTGGAGCATTTAAGGAAGCAATACATAATTCTTTATGCATTATAATATACAATGTACCATGGATGTGAATGATATAAGTGGATGTAATAACAGAGAAACTATCAGGCGAGGACTGAATCAGGGCTTTGCTGATGCTACTAAAGAGCCTTTGACAAAATCCAGCACCCTTTCATGTTAAAAGTCTTGGAGAGGGGCTGGTGAGATGATTCAGTGGTTAAGAGCATTGACTGCTCTTCCAGAGGTCATGAATTCAGATCCCAGCAACCACATGGTGACTCACAACCATCTGTAATGAGATCCGATACCCTGATATGGGTGTCTGAAGACAGCTACAGTGTACTTACATCTAATAAATAAATAAAACAAACTTTTGGGCCGGAGCAATTGGGGGCCAGAGTGAGTGGGGCCCAGAGTGAGCAGTGGCTGGAGCAAGAGGGAGAAGGGGAGGCAGAAAAGGGGCCTTGGAGAGATCAGGAATTCAAGGCACATACCTGAACATAATAAAAGCACTATCCAGCAAGCCAATAGCCAACATCAACTTAAATAGAGAGAAACGTGAAGCAAGATCCCACTAAAATAAGGGAGAAGACAAGGCTGCCCATTCTATACTGAGACCTACAGGCAAACATTAAGTGGCACTTGAGGAGTCTTGTGGAAGATTTGAGGGAAGGATTGAGGGACCCAAAGAAGTTAAGGCCTTCACAAGAAGACCAACAGAGTCAACTAACCTAGACTCGTTAGAGACTGGACCATCAACCAAAGAGCAAGCAAAGACTAGACCTAGTTCCCCCTATCCTGCACATAGTAGATATGCAGCTTTGTCTTCATGTGAGTCTCCAACAACTAGAGCAGGGCCTGTCCTGAATCTGCCTGTGGATCCCCTTCCCCCAACTGGACTATCTTGTCTGACTCATGGGGTCTCCCCTTCTCCTCTGAGAAGGAGAAAGAAAGTGGGGGAAGAGTTGTATGAGGGGGGAAATGGCAGGAACGGTCTGATATTGGGATATAAAATGAATAAATAACTTACTCTTTCTGTGTATCATAGTTACATAATATTTTACTCATTCTTGCCTTCAGTTTAGTCTGGCAAACAGTACAGAGATTCTCACAGCAGTAGCTGGTTGCATAAGACTTCTCAGGTATCTGTTAAATCCTGACTTCATTGACCTAGACAGACTATTGACTCTGAATCTTCCTAGATTTTTACAATAATAAGACTAGATTTTCTCCTGCAAAACTATGTAATTGACTGCTTGGGTATGAATTCTTTTGCACTCATTTCCCTCCTTGTGTTTTAATGAAACTACATAAAATCCTGTCTCATAATCACTCTTTGAAATTTATATTGTGTTCTAATATTCTTGCCCTTGAAAGTGTTTGAATAATTTCCAAGATACTCTGAGAAATATTTCTTAATCTTTAAAGTCCTTCATTTCTTGAACTAAACTATGACATGAATTTTACTGTTTAATCCTCTGTAGTTTCATAGTTACTTATCTGGCATTAAATAGACTTATACTGCCTTGCAACCATCCCAGCTGTATTTACCTCAAGACCTTTGAAAATGACTTGAATTTGTTAGTTATTAATCATATTCCTACATAACAAATGGCTATGCCAGTGTGCAGATCAAAGGTATCTTTTCATTTGAGACTGTAAGCTTGCATAGTGCTTTGACTAATCTTTCTTTTTTTCATTTTTTATTGGTTATTTTACTTATTTACATTTCAAATGTTATCTCCCTTCCCAGTTACCTCTCCACAAGCCACCATCCCCTCCTCCCTCACCTCTGCCAGTATGAGAGTGCTCCCTCAACCACTTACCCTGCCTCAGCACCCTAGTGTTCCTCTAGCCTGGGTCATCAAGCCTCTACAGGACCAAAGAGCTCCCCTTCCTGTGGTGACTCATAAGGCAATCCTCTGCTACATATCCAGATGGAGCCATGACTAATCTTTCTTATTACAGACTCCATTAGATATCAATTAACTGTTTGCCTGTCTTCTACTTTACTAATATTTCTGTTCTTAGACACATGCTTATTATTCTGATTATTTTCTGATATTATCCAATATCATTCATTATGTTTCTATTTGACTCCACTATTCCTCAGTTGCACTAGAATTTGGTGTTTATACAGATGTGATCTGTACACTTTTAGCTATTTCCTATAATTTTAATTAACTTCCTTTTGTTATTCATTTTTTACTCTTTTAATTTCAAAAATAGTCGTTCCATTTTTAATTAGTGAGTGTGTGTGTGTGTGTGTGTGTGTGTGTGTGTGTGCGCGCGGGCTCACACACATGCACGTGTACATGCTTGAGTATATGAGAATGTATGTGCTGGTACCAAGGAAGAAGTGGTTAGATTCCATAAAAGTGGGGTTCAAAGTATTGGTGTGCCACTTGATATGGATACTGGGAATTGACCCCTGTCTCCTTGCACCCTAACAGAGAAATTAAAGAATGATGTTAAAACTGGCAGTTTTGTTATCTTCGTCCTCCTGGGTAGGAGTTGGAATGGCAGCTTAATCGTCCAGCATTCCCAATACAAATCAATGAACCACACAAATTCTATGTTTTTGAAATAACAAATCTCAAATTAAAAGAATGTTAGCCAGATTCCTCCACCAGCTTCTAATGGAAAGTTTCTGACATTCTTTTTTTTAAAAAAAACTTTTTATTGGTTTAAATAAAAGCAATCAGCAAATGCTCTTAATAGCTGAGCCATCTCTCATTTTATGTCTCTGAATTTTGATTTATGGAATGGTCCTTGCCTCTCCGTCTCTTTTTCTACCCAAAATTACCAGCTAACTAATGATCTTTTTTTAATTTGTTTTAATCATAATCCCTTGTGCAGATGAAGATTATTTGCATTTCTGAATTTGTGGGCGGAGCTGGTCATTAGAAGCTCATCATGGCTCTGCCTGTAAGTTATTTTTATTCAGTCTTAAGACATTCAGTTTCCATGTCCTGACATGAATGTGTCGTTGGCCTTTCCTTACTCAATTTAACACAATGCTAGGAAAAAGACTTCAGCTCTCTGGCTCTCATGCCAGTCTAAAATGTGATGAGAAAGGTTAGGACTAAGTCCAGGGCATTTGTTGGCACTCCAGAGTATATTCTAAAGAGACAGGGGTGGAAGCACATGGACACTTCCTAGAGATATTTCTGAAAAAGCTGAAGCTCGGGCTGTGTTTGGAAGGTTGAGATAGAATAAGATGCCTGTCAGAAGTGTCTAAAGTACAATGAAGGTTCTACAGGAAGCCACATGTCTCTGAAGCCACTGAAGGTTGATGTCTTGTGGGATGAAAGTAGACAAAGAATTGATGGGGTCAATGTCAAAAAAAAATTCAAACGAGTCAACAAATAGTGTTTTCTCTTTGGCAATCACTAAGGATTTCCTGGTGATGCCCTAAGTACCTGGAGGCACAAACCTTGAGCTGAAAGAATGATAGCTAGCTAAAACAATGCCATGCAAATTAAAAAGAAAAGCACTCTGAGGTTACATAATTACAAGGTTACTGGAAGCTATCAACCAGATTAGAAGATTTTAATTAGAACACTAGCGTGGCCTTTGAAGAGGTTGAAATCATTTTTCATCTTGGAAGCATTTTCTTTACTGGAATGTACACTCATTAAAAAATAACGATTACTAACAATTCCTTAATACAAGTTTGGACCTTTTGTTAAGTAACAAAGAAACTATTTAAATGAATTTATAGACTTGAAGTTATTCTGTTGCGTGGAGATGAGATAACCTGTCTCTTTTTAGTGCACTCAACACAGGGTATAAAAGCATTCTGGATAGCTAGGCACACACACTCAAATTTGTCTTCAGTGCAAAACAGTTCTCCTCTCCTGACACCATGAGCTACTACAGCGGCTACTACGGAGGCCTGGGCTATGGCTATGGCGGCTTTGGAGGCCTGGGCTGCGGATTTAACAGCATCCGCAGACTGGGCTACGGCTCTGGCTTCAGAGGCTTTGGATATGGCTCTGGCTATGGAGGCTTCAGAGGCTTCGGAGGCTTCGGAGGCTTCGGATATGGCTCTGGCTATGGCTCTGGCTTTGGAGGCTACGGATATGGCCACCGCCGCCCTTCCTGCTATGGAGGATATGGGTTCTCCAGCTTCTACTGAGTGAATTGCTGATCTTAAGACTATCATTATTTTGTCCTTCTTTAGAGAGGAAAACGCTCTCATTGTTATAGAGATGATATCTGTGGTTTATTTTCTTCTTGCTCTGGAAGAAACTGGCCTTCACTTACTCTGGAAGAATCTATAATCTCCCCATTGAATTTATGGCTTCATCTATTATATTCAGTCAATAATGTTGTGGATGATCTAATTTTAAAGTCATCATTAATAAACATGTTTAACTGATCAAACGAATGTTAATTAATCATTTTATATAAGTACATTATACACTGGACTATGAGTTTACAGTCAGAATGTCATTCTTATATGTCAGAGGCAATTTTTTGATTCAACAATATTTTATTTAAAAATAAATTTAATTCAATTTATAACTACTGTATGACTATGTTGGGAACCATATTAAACAGTGAGGATAGAAAGACATAAAATGAGTTAAGACATAGCTATTTTCATGTCTCTTTCCTTCTGTTCTCAGTAGTTGTTTTCTTTTATTTTTAATGAAAATGGGTTTTTTATACACTATGCTCTCTCTGATTATGGTTCCCAGAATATATGATATATTTCGATTATTTGCCACCATGTCCAGAGTGCAGGGATATGGGAAACCCTGACCCTACCAGGTACATGCAGTGCTGGAGAACAAACCCAGAGCTTCATGTTAGGCAAGGCATCTACCCATTGAACCACACTCCTGCCTGGATTATAAACATTGTTAATATCCTTTTTTCTGTTGTTCTCTGCTTAGGGGGCAACTCTAGCTCTCAGGTAACTTCTGGTGCCTACAACTCCAGCTCTTAGGTAATTTCCAGTGTCCACAGAATGCTGTCTGGAAAAGAATAAAGACTTTATAGACCTAAAAGGTTTGCACAATGATCATATCAAATAACAAAACAATGGACCAAGACAGCAATTTTCTCTTGGAATGTTCAGATGATATTTACTTAATAATATCAAGTAAATTTCCCTCCCATTGTTATAAGCTGTAATGGTTTGTTCATTGTTTAGGTTCTTTTTTGAATATGCTCATAAATATTTGCTAATTTCTGGAAATATCTGCCCAATATATTTTTATATCTATCTATTTACTTTTAACTCTCAATGATATCATACTTTTATACAATGTGCTGGGGTTACATACAAACACAAGTACCCTCCCATTTCCTCCCAACTTCCGTCAGTCCCGTTGCTCTTCTGAATTACCATCTTCCTCTTCTCACGCCTTACCTTCACCCTGATCCCTCCCATCCTGCATTTCTATACACACAACAGTTGAGAGCCACACCTACTGTGTGTTCACTTTTATAGCTTTGATATTTCATTTATTAAAATTACGCATTATTAAAAGTAAAATTATAATCCTTTAGCACTGAAAAGGAACAAGTGAACAAACAGAACAGAAAATGCATAAAGAGTAGACTTTCTTTGGTAATACTCAATCTCAGAAAAGACTTGTGTGCCAAAAATAGTACAGAAACAATGCTCAGTGCTGTGGAAGATGCTCCGAAAGGACTGGAGGAGATCCCAGAAACATTCCTAAGGGCATTTCCTTATCTGTTTAGGTGTGAGAAACCACTAAGGACGAGCTAAGCCTTCAATTTGAGGACAATGTCAATTATCATCAGATAACAGAATCCTGGATGGTTTTAACCTTTTAAACTAGTAAATAAAAATACGGGATGGAAGAAAGTCTCAGGTTTAATTAAGAAGAAATTCAAAGGTCAAGAAGAATACATGTCACAATGGTAACATCTATGTCCATATTGTATTGGGAAGACACACTCACTATCTTCTTCCCATTTTCCAGTTTCTTCAAATCTTTCCACGCTCTCTCTTCTATAATGTCCCCTCTGTCTTGGAAATCATGCCATATATGTCCCATTTTGGGTCATTTTAATTTTTAATGGAAAGATATATTTTCATATATTTGTGAACAATATTATGTTTTTGTTTATCTTACATCATGGAATGTTATTGCATTCTTTGATACTTTTATTTAAGATTTACACTTTTATTGTTAGTTTTGGTGTTTGATCTAGGCTTTTTTGTATATATTATATATCATACCATTTATACTATGCATACATTTTGTATAAACTATATTTAGAGATATATGTGTGTAACACATACACACATCTATATATATATTAATGTAACAACAATTACTAAAAAGTGAGGCTACAAATTTGAAAGAGAGCAAGTGGTAGTATATAGGGGAATTGATTGAAAGGCAGAAAAGGGATGAGTAAAATGATATAATTATATTATAATCCCTAAAAGTAAAAGAAATAATTGTAAAAGTCATCTTGGGGGAGGATGTAGCTAGGTTTGCAGGGTGCTTGCCTATCACGTACAAAATCCTAGGTTGTATCCCCAGCAGCACACGAATTGAGTGTGGCGTTGCAAGCCTGTGATTTCACCACTCGGGAGGTGCATGTAGGTCAGCCCAGCCTCTAAGTCACAGTAATTCTCCTTGGCTCAGTATTCTGAGCACTGAGATTACATGTGTGAGCCACCACATCTGGTTTGGCACTTTAATTTTACTTACATATTCATTTCTGAAAAACTGGACTGCAGAAAAACTTGCCAATTTATTATTTTAAAATTTTTTAAAGGGAAGAAATGGCATATCAAATTCTCATTCATCGACCAAATGTCATTGTGTTCACTGCAGAATTGTGCTTTTAGGTGTTATGCACACGAGTCTGGAAGCTGACTTCAAATATATTCCCTCAGACAACCTGAGTAAAAACTGAAGTGGTGATTCACACAGAACTTCATTTGTTTATATAATCCTAAGAAAATATATCATCATCTCGAGTGCAGACTTTCATGATTCTACTTCTGGATCCTGCCTTTAATTCCATAAATCTAAAGTTAAGTTTGAAAAATCAAGAAGACTGAATTTTAAGCTAATGTTTAGAAGATTTAGAAGATTTTTGATAAGACTGGAGAAGAAAATGCATGTCAAAGTGTCTTCTAATTATTACGTTTTTCATTGTGTAGAAGATATTACTTTGATTCATTTTTTACTTATTATATATTGAGAAATATATATATATATATATATTAAAAAGCAGCAGACTGACAGTGTCATTCAGCATGGCTTAACAAACATAAAAATATCACTGCAATTCCTGCCAACACACACACAATCATACACTCAGACACACATGATCATACACACTCATATAAACATAAGATTGTACACACTCAGACACACATATGATCACACACACTCAGACACACCTACAAGATTTTGGTGAATATATCTTTCAAATTAAATTGCTACGATTAAAAATGACAAGTTCAACCTTTTTTTCTGAATCTCCATTTGAGGTTAAAGGGACTTATTTATTTTGCACACTTGTTTCACTTGGGTTAATGTGTCTGAGAACTCTTACAAGTAGTGACAAATCTAGTGTCTTAGGACAGGCAGCATAGAGGTGAGAGGGCAGTTGCTTGAGGGCTTGTTTATGGGTGTTTTAGACAGATACAGGTCTGTGAAACACCACCTCCACTATGCAATCAACAATGAACACTTATGACACTTATGTCTGTGAACAAACTGATGCAAAGATAATTTTCATAGTTTGTAGTGTGAATGTGAAAAAAGACATCTTTTGACAAGCCAGTAATTTTACTGCAATTTTATATCATTGTTTTTTTGGTTTGGTTTGTTTTTTTTTTTTTTTTTTTTTTTTTTTTTTCGAGACAGGGTTTCTTTGTGTAGTCCTGGCTGTCCTGCAACTCACTTCTGCAGACCAGGCTGGCCTCGAACTCAGAAATCTGCCTGCCTCTGCCTCCCAAGTGCTGGGATTAAAGGCGTGCACCACCACTGCCCGGCTTTATATCACTTTTTAAAAGATATAGAGTGGTATCCACCAATAAGTCAGGTCCTTAATGTTTTTACAAAGCCAGTCTTGAAGCTGAGGACCTGTTCACAGACAAAAAGCATAGTGTACTCCCTACCTTTACTGACGTTAAATAATTTTCAATGATTTATATTCTGTTTAATTGAAATGTACCTATCAGGCCCCAGAAAGTAGCACATGCTGTAAATGTAAATATACAGATATAATTTTCAAGGTAACAGTTTTGTCTTGCAAGAAATATTTTGCTACTCTTGTTATTTGGAAAACCAAGGGTCATGTTTCAAAAAAGAAATTGCACAAAGTTGTTCAAATAACTGATTAGTAAGTTACATCAGAATATTCAAGGTTGAATTTACTGTCAATTATTTGAGACATTCTTAGTGTGCACTGAGAGAGAATAAAACATTGCACAAAGGGTATAACTATAATGGGGTGAAAGTTTTAAGCAAGTCAATTTTAGTTAGAAACAATTATAAAATCCCAATGAAATAAATTAGGAAGAGTGCTATATTTGGATATTTTTAATAACTGTGACCAAAATTCTTGGCCTTAATAAGAAATCAGATTTAATTTCACATGATATACACTTAAATCAACAAATATTGTATCCATTGTTTTGACTAACCAACTAAAAATATGATGACTAGTTATAAGACTGGATAGGCTCATTACCTTAGGTGCATTCTGCGAAGATATCATAGTCAGAGTCAACACCAACTGTCTTAATTAGGGTTTCTATTCCTACACAAAATATCATGACCAAGAAGCAATTTGGGGAGGAAAAGGTTTATTCAGAAAATACTTCAACATTACTGTTCATCACCAAAGGAAGTCAGGACTGGAACTCAAGCAGGTCAGGAAGCAGGAGCTGATGCAGAGGCCATGGAGGGATATTACTTACTGGCTTGCATCCCCTGGCTTGCTCAGCTTGCTTTCTTAAAGAACTCAGGACTACCAGCCCAGGGATGGCACCACCCACAAGGGGCCCTCCCCCCTTTGGTTACTAATTGAGAAAATGCCTTATAGCTGGATCTCATGGAGGCATTTCCTCAAGGGAGGCTCCTTTCTCTGTGATAACTCCAGCTTATGTAAAATTGATACATAAAACTAGCCAGTACAATTGACATCTTGTCAACTTGACACACAAACAAGTCACTACCAAGCCTCCACCCTTACTTTCTTATTCATCTCCAAGATCCAAATAACTTTAAAAGTCCCATAGTCTTTACAAATTCTTACATATTAAAATTTCTATCCCTTTAAAATATCTAATCTCTTACAATTCAAAGTCTCTTTACTGGGGGCTCTACTAAAATACTTTCTTCCTTCAAGAGGGAAACATATCAGGGCACAGGCACAATCAAAATCAAAATCAAACTCTAACTGTACAATGTCTGGGATCCACTCAAGATCTTCTCGCATCCTCCAAGGGTTTGGGTCACTTCTCCAGCAGACACTTGTCTTCTAGGCTCCAGCTGCCTCTACTCCACTGCTGCTGCTGTTCTTGGTGGTCATCTCATTGTATTGGCATCTCCAAAACATTGTTGTCTTTCACTACAACTAGGCTTTACCAATATCCTGTAATAGACTCTCTTCATGGTGCCAAACCACAACTCCTTTGCATGACCCCTTCAGTCCTGGGCCATTAATTGCAGCTGAGGCTGCACCTTCACCAATGGCCTTCCATGGCCTCTCACAGTGCCTCAGCTGCTCTTCATGACCCCTTCATGCCTTCAAAACTGGTACCACCTGGGTGACTCTTACAAATTATCAAGTCCAGTTACAGCAAGGTACAACCTTGGATATATCTGGAACATAGCTTCTTTGTGCTCTCAGAAAACAAGTACCAGAAGATTTCACCTAGGAATGCTGGTCTCCTCAACATCACCACTAATTTCTTATTTCCAGCTAACCAGTATCAATAGTCCCAGTAATGTAAAGGTTTAGACTTATTAGTTCTGGTATTTTGTTAATCACAGCTGAATCCTCAGCCCCAGCTACCCAAAACCACAGAATCTTTACAATCAAACAGCAACAACACTGATAAGTGTCTTTAATCTTCCCTCTGAAATTTCATGAGCCAGGCCTCTATTGTTTGCACTGTTCTCAACATTATCTTCCAAGCTCCTACAGAACATCCCACAGAGCTTTTAACACCCAATGGCTCTTCTAGCCCAAAGTTCAAAAGTCCTTCCAAAGTCTTCCCCAAAACATGGTCAGGTTGTCACAGGAATACCCCAGTATGCTGGTACCAATTTGTCTTTGTCAGGGTTTCTATTTCTGCACAAAACATCATGACCAAGAAGCAAGTTGCGGGGGGAGAGGGTTTATTTAACTTATACTTTCACATTGCTGTTCATCACCAAAGGAAGTCAAGACCAGAACTCAAGCAGGTCAGGAAGCAGGAGCTGATGCCGAGGCCATGGATGGATGTTACTTACTGGCTTGCTTCTTCTGGCTTGCTCAGCTTGTTTTATTATAGAACCCAAGACTATCAGCCCAGGGATGGCACCACCCACAATGGTCTGGGCCCTCCCACCTTGATCACTAATTAAGAAAATGCCTTATAGCTGGATCTCATGGAGGCATTTCCTCAAGGAAGGCTCCTTTCTCTATAACTCCAGCTTGTGTCAAGTTGACACACAAAGCCAGCCAATATTCCCAAAACATTGCATTTCCTTGGAATTTGAACAGATATCCTATACAGAAGCTAGGATCTGAGGTCATCTTTCCTGTGACTGACGACATGAACTGAGGTCCATGGACATATGCTTTGTTGCTAGACCCATTTAAGACACTTTCCTAGTCACAATAAAACCCCTCAACTCCTGATACTATAAGCTACTATGGGAGTTGCTGAACAAGTGACTGAAACTTGAACAAATGCCCAGACTTTGTAGAGTTGTAGTGACTTCAGGATGAGGATGCTGTGGCCCTAATCTTGTCTATATCTCTGGAAGTTTCTGGAGCAGCTTTGGCCATCCATCATAATACAGAGGAAATGGATTCACTAGTTTTATTGAAAAGGATAAAAGCCTAGTGCTCTAAAACATTATAATCCTGGTGTCAGTCTACTATCGACTTTTCAAGAACAGCAGAAGCATTTCACATGAGGTGTCAGCTCAGTTTGCAGATTATATCTCACTTGTGACCAGTTTTTAATAAAGCAATTGTCTCTGAATGGCAAAGCCTGTACCTTCTAACATGCTTATGTATAATAATTTATATATTGAATCTTATTGGTTATATTCCTTTGTATTTATTTTATGGTGTTATAATTTTTCTCTAAAGCAGAACCACTTAAAAGTATTATTGTTTGCTGTTAGGTTTTTTTAATATTTTCCTTGAAATGTATACACATACTTACAACAAAAAACAACCTTGTTTTTAAAAAGGCATTTTCTTAGTTACATACGAGAAGCAAATTTTGGCAGAGCTATGGAAAAATTTCTAAAAATCAACATTGTATGATAAAAAAAGAGAAAATATAAGCGTTCAACACAAAGGGAGAGCACTGATTTGAAACAGTATAGGCATAATAATTATGTGACTCTCTCAAATTCATAATGAAAATTCATAGAAATGATATATGTAATGGTTCATTGTTTAAAGAGTTAGAGGAAGCAACTTGAAAGATGATTGAATTTGAATGCCCCAAAGAGTACATGTAGTTTTTGGATAAGTAATCCTGAATTGCTGATATATTGGCTCCTAGAATTATGCTTGTCATATAGCATGAGCTCAGCAAATGTTTCTTGAAGAAGCTAAACTCCTGAGAAATGGAAGGTGATTAAATAATTTTTACTGCTTTTGAGCAGGGACACCACACACACACACTCACAAACACACACACACACACACACACACACACACACACACACTATAAACACATTCATTTGATTTTCATAGTATAGTGAAACACATCAATGACAGTTAAGCAAATATTCTGAATCCTTAAAAATGCCAAGAACCATTAAAACAGGAGGGAATACACAGAGGTTTAGAAACAGAGGCCATGTTTATAATCATTCAACACTACTTGCTCATTCTGTAGTACTATAAACTTTTCCCCCATGAGTTAAAACTGGTGATTTGTTTTCTTCACAAGAACTATTGTAAAACAACCCTACTCTCCCAACATGTGTGCACATAAATGCAGCTTATCTGTATGCCATGGAGTCCAAGTGGTGGGTTTGCTTTAGCTGTCACCAAAACATACCACCAACTCAGTGGCAGACACACAAGGAAGCTGTTGGCTCTGGGCCAGAAAACAACATCCAAGATCAAAATATGTTTGTTGGTCCTTGAACATCAGCTGTTTGCATTCAGATTCTTCCCAGTTAGATCTCAGGGGCCCACTGGAATCTTTGATTCTGTGATCAACCACAGTAGCACTTCAGGTTCTGTCTCTCTGAGACAGATGTGCATCTCAACATCTTGTCTCTGTGTGTCTCTTTTTCTATACCTGTCTTCTACCATCATATAAGAATGAGAGTCACATGTCATTTTAAGTCAGGAAAATAAGGGACAAGTAGTGCTTATATCTGTAAGTAAGCTATTTCTTTTTTCTTTTGAGTGTTTTTAATTTATTCTTCTTTCATATACTGCATCTTTACTGCAGTTTCCCTTCCCAGAATCTGCCCCCACTTTCCTTCTCTTCAATTTTCCTCTATTTCCTTTCAGAAAAGAGCAGCTCTCCCAGGGATATCAGCCAAGCACAACATAACAAGTTGCAGTAAGACTAGGCACCTCCTCTAGTATCAAGACTGGATGAGGCAATCAAGTATGAGGAAAAGGGTCAAACAAGCAGGAAAATGAGTCAGACAGTCCCTGCTCAAACATTAGATGTCCCACAAGAAGAGCAAGTCACACAACTGTAACATATATGCAGAGGCCTAGATCAGAGCCATGCCAGCTCCCTGGTTGTCAGTCTGGTCTCTGTGAACCCATATGAGCCTAGATTAGTTGATTCTGTGGATTTTCTTATGGTGTCTTCGTCCTCTCTGGCTTCCTATAATCATTCTTCCCCTTCTATAACAGGGTTCCCTGAGCTCCATCTAATGTTTGGCTTTAGGTCTCTGCATCTGTTTCTATCAGTTGTTGTATGAAGCCTCTCTGATGACAGCTGAGCTACACATCCATCATGAGTATTGTAGCATATTGTTGGAAATCAATTCATTGGCTTTTTGAACCAATTATGTTTGGCTCTATCCTATGTCTCTGGACTGACTCTCCAGCTTCTGCAGCTTCTGGGTTCTGACTCTCCAGACAGTGTCAGGCATGGATCAAGCTGGACAGGAACTACAAATGCAAGTTATGTCTATCTCTGTCACATGCACACAGCAGGATAATTATGACTTCCACATATTTTTGTAAAAGTCACAATTATGAAGCCTGTAACAGTGATCTATGTTTAAAGCTATTTATTTAAATGATTTGATTGATGTAGATTATAATAGAAACAGAATATCCAATATAAAATATTCATGTCATAATTTTTTTTCTGCTCTCCCAAGTATGTCTTTCTGGAAGTGAAATGGATTTTAAAGACAAACAATGACATTGATAGAGAGTAGACTGTGTTTAACCTGATATTTCAAGGGTCATTTTTTCATGTCATTTACAGAGATTGTGGTTTTAATTCAAATCCTCTCACAAATATGCATCAGCAAATAGCCCTATCATCGAAAAACAGAGGCATTTTCTTACCGAAACTTATAATTGATTTCAATGCACTCCAATTTTTACAGTTTATTCAAATGGACCACTCAAACCAGTGTTCACTATTGTAGATGGATAGTCCCCATGCTTCTAAGTAGTCTGTGCTTCCATTCACATCGTTCATTTACTTCTTAGGCAAATCTGTTTCCCCTGAAAGACAATCCAAACTTTCTCCAAGCACTTACTTAGTGTAAAAGAAAATATATAAGATCACTCCTATACATTGTATATCTCCAAAATGAATTATCACATTGTCCTTTAATTTTGCAACAGGCAGCAAGCAGATGAAGACACATCAGGGTCATTGAAGAAGATCTCTTACTACTCATTCATACTTGGATACCACTTCGGGAGATTTAGAAATTAAAACAAAGGAGTGGCTTATGGTTGTTCTTCATTTAAGCTACTTTGCATCAACATCCTTCAGCAGAATTCAAGGGATCAGAAAACTAAGAGAGATAACCTTTTCAGGATTTGATAGGTGAAATTTTCCAGCATGATAGATTTGTCTATCCATGCTGGATCAACTCAATTTGTTTCAATAAATTTTTTATTGGATATACTTAGTTGATCAATGAACCATTACAAAACCTATCTTTTAATTAAAAATGAACAACGTCTAACTTCCCATGTATAGGGGCCATTGTTTTTTTCTGATTGTTACTATTTCAATATATTTTCCAACCTAAAATACAGTTATTGTTTCTATAGACATATGATTGTCTACATTAACCTCTTAAAATGCCCAAATATTTGTAAAAGTAGAGCTTTGTCACATGATATTTTATCAGGAGCAATAATGGGGCAAGCTAATAATTAGCAGGTGATCATCCTGAAATGGCTTGCCCTGGATTATTATATAATTTGCGACAAGTGAGCCCTTATTCAGCAAAGCTGTAAGGGACTTATTTTAGGAAAGATTCCTGCTATTAATATGATTTTCTGTTGTTGTTATTATTATTATTAATCAGATAACAATTACTAAGTAACAGCACACCCCTTTGGAACAGATCTCTGCAAATCCACGAAGATGTACTGTCTTGTAGTGATGCTATATAAATAGATTACTTCTTAAATCTTAATGATGATCCTATAAAAATTCCTAAAATTATATCAATGATTATTAAGCTCTTTTATAGTGGGACTGCTATTAGGTTCCTTTTTGAAAGTCAAAACTGCAATGAGAACTCTGCCAGTCTCCCAAGTGTCATCAGTCAATTGCTCTTACATAGTAACCAGATTTTCTCATACTGAGAGCACATTCAAGGAAGTTGTAAAACAATTAACCAAAGGTCATTAAAAGGGAACTAACGATTTATTATAGGTGCTAGGACAAAAGATAAAACATCGCCTGGGTTCATCTATACAAAACTTCTCAGTGAACCTGTGGAGCTAGACAGGTGATGGATGTTTAGCCAAATAACTACTCCTAATGGATATGCATGTAAACATTCTCTGTTGTTAACTTCTACTTCAATTTATGATTTGATTTTTGGTGTGAACTTGTGATGAACTTTGTAACACGTGACCATGTATACTGAAAGATGTATAAGTAATGAAGACAAAGACAAAGAGAGGTTCATTTGTCTTTTCCTTTCCTTTTCCCCTGCCTAGATTTTTTTCCCTTAGAATTTTTTCCTTTTCCCCACTTAGGACCTTTCCACTTTTCCCCTTAGATAGCTATCTTAGGAAAAATTTTACACTTAGTAATAAACTCTATAATAACTTCTTTAAGTGCATTTTCTTACTGCAAACAGGCATAAGTTAGAGCAGACTAGCAGGCAGAAGTTAGAGCCCAGCAGTTCCTGCTGAGATAGTACAAAGGCCATTTGCTGTTTTTAGGATGAGGTGTTAAGGGTCAGAAAGTGCAGTTTCTGGCCTCTGAGGATCACAGAAAGCAGGTCAGCTACAGTAACATATTAAGTAAACTTTTCTAGCACAGATAAGTAAACTTTTATTATACAGCAACCCTAAATATCTCATAAGAACAAAATTTTACCCCGAATCTCATAAGACTAATCTTAACCCTGCCATGCTCTTACCCCTCTGCTGCCTCAAGAAGAACTGACAAGAAGAAGAAGAGAGAAGAAGAAGACTTCTCCACCAAGCTGGGGCTGGCTCCCGGCAATCTTTAAAGGTAATTTTATCTTGTTGTTTATTTGAGAAAGTTAATGGGGCAAATGGATAAATTTTTTTTTCAAACATTCCTATGATTAAGGAAAGTTGACTCTGTCAAGTAAATTCTCTTTTCACTTGGATGTCCTCAATTTGGAAAAGTGATTTTTAAATGAAATGCTCTATTTTCTTTATATAATCTGCATTAGTTTGCATATCCTGACATTATTAATTTCAAAATACTTAAAATGTCTTACGAGAGGTTAGCTTGTTTGTTTTAGAAACTGGTAAAGGATCTTGAAAAAAATCATCACCTTTTTTTTATAAGGATAAGAGACAGTTCTGAGATTGTATCAATCTCATGATAAATGCAATGGTTTTTATTAATAATAAGGAGAATGTGATGTGGACAGTATAAGGGATTTAAAATTGTTTTTACTGGGACAATAGCAAGCAAAGTCCCAGTTGTTGAGCTGGAGAGCTGTTAGCTCTGTTAGCTGTTATTTAGCAAATAAAAAATGAAACAAAAAAAATGAAGAAGGGGTTACTTTAGATCTACAATCTTTATGGATTCTTATCAGATTCAGTCAGTGCTCTTCACATCTGAACAATCTCTACAGACTTCTAGTTATCAATTTTATACAGATATAAAGTATATCTATATATAGGTATAAATTGATACATACATATAATGTATGTATGTATGTATGTATGTAGGCATGTATAACATATATTTGACCATATTTCTTCCTTTCCTTCTCTTTCTGTTCCCTGTTCTTTCCCAGAGAGTTTGCTTATAGTTTCGTGTCATTCATATAAATATGTATGTATACATATATGCATTTTATTTGATGTATTTACATTAGAATATAGCATTTGTAGAAATCTATGATTTATAAATGAATGAAAATACACAAATATGTCTCCTTGTATTTGACTTGAATTTGATGAAATCTACTGTTTTCAAATTCTGTGACCTAGGACATGTTAGTTTTTTGACTATTGATCCTTAATCAAAATGACATATAGGGCATGATTTCACCTATTTTTAAAGTGTTAAAATACTGAACACCTAAAATTCAAGAATATAACGAACAAACATTTCTGAGTGCTACAAAATTGTTGAAGGTTGGAGAAATACTGTCCAAGAGTACAAAATTTTACTTACAAATGAAGCATACGGAATGTTGATCTATTATACATCATAAATGATGCCAATTAATAATAATGTATAGCCTTATTAAAATTTATAAAATAATAGACATAATTTTAACCACCATAACCATAAATGTATGAAACAATAGATATATATTTTGATTTAGCCTTTTCACAATGTGCACAAATCTCAAAGTACCATGTTGTATATCATAAATATGCAAAGGTTTAATTCATTGATTAAAATAAACAAGAAAAGTTTCTAGGAAGGCTATTGATAATTAATTCATGTGAGCTTTTAGGGGAGTACCAAAATATCACATTTAATTCTTAAATATCTGTTAGATGTTTAACAGATATTGTTAATATCTGTTAAATATCTAAGAAACTGTAGAAAAGACAAAATTATTTTAGAGAAAAGATAAGAATTTTGCAAAGGTTCTGTATGTATGAGTGTGCTAAATGTGAGTGTCCTGTCATCCCCATGTTGAGAAGCAGGGTGTTTTGTTTCTTTACCTGAGTAAGAAATGTTATAATAAGACCAGTAGTAGGCTGAATGTGCAAAAGATAGGGTCTGACTCCCGTTTGTCTACTCTCATGTAAGAGAAGGACTGCTGGGCTGGTCCTGCTAGTGGCAGAAGTAAGGAAAGGAAAGTTGACAGCATCAGTTTGCTATCTCTGAACCTGTCAGAGCAAAGATCTGTGTGTAGTTCACAAAGAAGAGCACACAGTTAAAATCATCATTCATAACTGTTGCTGCATCCAAGAAGTGGTACCTGGCAGGTGAGACTCAATACCAGTGTCACATTGCCAGTACTCTTGCAATTACATGCTTATTGACAGAACGCTAAATACATTTCCCCTTTGGGAAACTAAAGAGCGATATAGCTGGACAATTCAATTTATTTTCCATAAGTACAACTTTGATATCATTTTTGGAGTTATGGTATGAGGTCGATCTGTCATTATTTTATTAAGATTAGATTGGAAAGTTAAATATTTTACAGTCATTTAAAATAGATACAAAACTGTTCACGGTTGCTTTATTTGTGGTAACTCAAATCTGGAACAATCAAGATGTCCTTTAAATAGTGAATAAACAAACAAACCATGTGTACACACATGAATGGATTTCTGTTTGGCCATTCAAAGCAAAGAATCACTGATATTACAATAAACAATATAAGTCTTAACTATTATTCACAGGACAGGGTATACTACATGATTCTAAATATTTGGTATTTTTAATGATTCAAGCCATAATTATAATAAATTGACTAAGGATTCATAAAGATTATATACAGGTAGGAGGAGCAAATCTGTAGCAATAGCACAGAATTGTAAAGGAAATATTCTGTGTCTTCTGTGCAATGATGTCACAACAATCCATACACAGATAAAAATTATAAGTATCCTGTATAGCCAAATAAAAAATAATATTAATATGTAATAATTCAAAAAATGAATAATATTAATATGTAATAATTCAAAAAATGAAATTAAATTACTTGGAAAACTTTATTTTAGATTACAGATATAATGAGAAATCAAAAGTAAGATAAAGAACATCAATACTTCTGAAAAATATGTTATTTATTTTTATATGTGTACAATTTCATCTCTATTAATATAAGTGCATTGTGTTTATGTCTGCTGCCTGTAGAAGCCAGAGGACAGCACCAAGTCTCCTGAAACTGGAGTTACATAGTTCTGTAAACTACCACATGGGTGCTGGGACCCAAACCCTGTTTTTACCCAAACCCTATTTTTTTGTATGAGCAGAACGTGATCTTAACCTATTAGCCACCTCTCCATCTTCTCAAATTTGTTTATTTAATTACTTTTTTATTTTTAAAGAACAATTACAAAATTAAAGACCAGAAAGATATTCTGAGACTGCAGGATAGATGCCCCAACGAAGAAAAGGACTTAAGATAATCTTCCCTTGGAGAGATGCCAGAAGATACTATCAAATCAATAAGATAATTAAATTAGGCATTTTGGTTAAATGTTACTGTATATCTATTTCCTTCAAATTGACTAGTCCCCCCTACCCTCCTGAATGGAACAGGGAGACTCATAAGACTCAGGAATTTCATGAAACTTACAAGGCTAAGGACTCTCAGAAAGATATTCCAAAGTTGTGAAACAGTAAACAACTGCAGAGACAAAGCTTTTGTTGGAGCTCAATGCAAAACCTAAGTAACTCCAATAAACAAACGTGTTGGCTCACTAACCTAGATTTTGTTGAACTGTTTCCTTTTCCTGTCACTGATGTCATATCTGGGGCAAGTTTGTGCATTTTTGTCCTCCATAAGTTACAACAGCATAGAGTAGATGTGCTGGGCTCAGTCAATAGTCGATATATTCCCACAATAATCAAATCCTGCATTTTTTTCATTACAATGACATCACAAAGGAGAGTGGGTAATTTGTAGAAAAGATTAAAGTTCTCTATTTTCTGGAGTTGCCAGTTGAAGTGTAATAGTGGCTAGAATTGTGGTTTAAGCTCTTGATACAGGACACAGGGCTGTCTTAAGGATGCGGTTCTGACTCGGGTGCCAGATAATGGAGGTAGCTAACAGGATACTACGCCATTGGAACTTTCGTCTCTTTCTTAGCTAAAAGCGAATGCTTTAAAAGGCAGAGAAGGCTTCAGAATTATAGCACAGGGACAATTCCTAAACAGCTATCAGGAGAAAAGAACAGAAGAAAGGAAATGCACACATCTCTGCTGAGCAGCAACAAGGGACACTGAGGAAGGCAGTCCTCTACCACCCTAACCTAAAACTACCACTCCAACCATCAGAACACCAGCCACTTTACTGTTCGTTGCTCCCTCGGCTGAGCTAACACAAATCTGGTGAAGTAACAGTGCAACTGGGAGATCTGCAAAAGAAGGATGCCGAGATGAGCACAAGCCAGGGCATTGTGTGAAGGGTGTAAAGGCACAGTCTGAAGTTAGTTACAGTTAGCACTAAGAATTCCCCACTCCTGCAATCACAGCAACAGTAAACGCTAAACACAACCTAATCCATACACAGATTAGCATAAGTCCACACCAAGCAAGAGGAAACATTTGCGAGCAAATCGAGTTTTATGATGATATTACCAATCCTATGCAACATATTTAGCTTAGAAAGAACAAAAAATTATCAGACAGGAATAGCAAAAAGAAGCAAAAATGACTGTTGTAAAGGAAACTAAAATATCAGAGAAAGAGCTATAACACAGAGCATAGATATTTGATGGAGGAGACCGACAATACTACCCATTAATATATCAAAAGCTGTGGTGAAAAAGACAGATAAAACACAAGACCAGATAGAAACAGTACATAGGACAGAAAGAGAAAACAAAAGGAATAATCAACTAAAAATTAGACATCGAAAACTATAGACATAACGTTTCTGTGCTTAAGGTTCGCCTTGTGTTATCAAATGCCGATTTCTCTGCCCGCACATCTTGTTTCAATCTGGACACAGCTCTCCGGTCTCAAGTTTCTGTAAATAATTCCTACTATTTATTCCCTGCCTTGTCAATAAAAGCTGATCACCCACTGGCTGAGCAGAAGAAACGTGTGTGTTTGTGTGTGTATGTGTGTGTGTGTGTGTGTGTGTGTGTGTGCGCGTGCGCGCGTGTGAGTCTGTGTGTGTGTGTATGTGTGTGCGTTTGCGTGCACGTGTGAGTGAGAGGTGGGGGGAGGGGATTCAGATAGATTCAGATTGGAACTATGAGGAGAGGTTCTGAGAAGAAACTATGAGAAAAAAAAACCACACGAAGCCCAAAGATCCAGATCAATAATACTATGTAATTATCTTGGGAAGGGGCTGGGAGGCAGCCAGATTAGCATAGGGGTTACTATAAATCACTTAACTGTCCAGTCTTGAGGTACAACCTGAAATAAATCTTGGTTTCTCTGTGTGGCTATTGGGAACTAGCAAAGGTAAATAAATAGAGACTCCTGATTCGTTCATTGGTCATATTTATGTTAAGTAACTCATTTTACAAAAATATTATACTGAAAGAAACAGCCTTTAACATCTATGTCAGCAAAAGTAACAGAGTTAAAAAATGTCAGCGAAGACCCAAAAGTATAACAAAATCTATAAACACTGGAATAAAATTATAATAAAAAACAAGGAAATATTCATAAGTGATATAATATCTATCTATATGTGCATGTATCAAACTTTGGGATAAGGCAGAAACAATATTACAAAAAATTTTGAATATTTTTTTTATAATTTATTAGAGGCCTAAACTAAAGAACAGCAGAGGAGTTTAGAAAGTAGGTATTCTAAACCAAACTAAATAAAGAAAAATTAATCCTTCCCCCTAAATCCCCAAATTTAAATGCATCTAAACACTATACTCATCACTCTAAAAATGAGTGTGTGTGTGTGTTGGGGGGTGTGTGGAACAAAACATGACTGAACATTGAAAGCACCCAAAGCTTTTAAAATAGATTTATAACTCACTTCTAATCTAACCTAAGAAACAAGGTGATAAATACACCAACCTCTTTAAAATGCTGAAATATGAATACAACTCTCAAGTGAAAAATCATGCCTTTTAAACAAAAAAAAGTCTCTTTAAAATTATACATACTTTAAAGATCAAACAGAAAGAAGATGACAACAAACGGAGGGAAGAATTTCTAAGAAATCTGTTTCTTAAGAACCTTTAAAGGCTGCTTCATCCAGAAAGAGAGAAAGTTAAGTCACGACTTGGATCAGATTAAAATAACAATGTAAAATGGAATAAAGGCGAGATACAGTATTTTAATTTTAATTTGTTTTAATAAAATTTAGATTTAGGGCAATATTAGTGACACCGTGCATAGACATTTTGTAAAAATGAAAAAAATGTTTAATATATGACATTTGACTGAAGGAGAAAAATTAGAAATACTAACACTAATCCATTTTTTTAAAAAAGGATCCAGGAATGCAAAACTAGTCTGTAGTCTGCAGTCAAATTTTAATCGATGAGAATGCCTCGGGGTACAGTCATCACGGAAGAACACTGACAAAACTTCAATATACATTTTTTCAGGAAGAGTTTTGGCATGTTAAGAACGGAATATTTTATTCTAATGAGTGTGTCAACAGAAAGTTTGGCGGAGACTGGACACTCCAAATGGGGAATACTGCTTCTATCCTAAGATCGAGAGCAAGGAAGGGATTTTTCACCTCTAAAGCTCAATACCGATATTGGGCAGGGCAAGAAGCAGAGTAAGAGGAGCCAGGAAGGGGGAAAGCAGGAGGAATCTACGAAAGGAAAAATACAATTCCAGAGTTAGTAAGTACATTTATCTAAATCTCAGAGTACAGCACCTAACCAGAAACAAATATCAGAAGAAACAGATTTTGTTTTATAAATATATTTCCATTCATTATTTGAGAATTTCATGCACTGTCCCTTGATCACACTCGCCCAACTCTGCACTCAGCTCCTTCCAGATTTCAAGCCCTACATTCCCAACTTCCTGTCCTCCCTGTCTTTGTAATTAATAACACAGTAACTCCAACTTTTACTGCTGGGTAGTTCAAAGATAGGTTTGCCTTATAAAAGCAGCTAAAGTGACCTTCAGAGGAGATTTTGAAATAATTTTAGGGTTTTATGGAGAACCAGTTGGAAAAAAATGGTCAAATGCTGGGTTTTCTCCTTAGCAAAACTGAGGCCATGTAGTGAAGATAGTCTACCAGCAGGGAGCAGAGTCCTTCAGCATCTTCTTCACATGTCAGGAGGGAAAAAAAGAAAGAGAGAGAGAGAGAGAGAGAGAGAGAGAGAGAGAGAGAGAGAGAGAGAGAGAGAGAGAGAGAGAGAGAGAGAGAGAGAGACAGAGAGAGAGAGAGAGAGAGAGAGAGAGAGAGAGAGAGAGAAAGGAAGACAAGAAAAGAAAGATGCAAGCCTGTGTTTTTCAGAGGAAATAGAAATGTGATTGCAAAATTCTATTCCATGTCAATTTCTCTGCTCCTTCACCTGAGCCTTGACTACTGAGATGCTGAGAGTTACCTGTGGAACTGGCTCTGGTTAAGCCAGCTGTGGCAGGCAGCTGCTGTGTCTCCTGTTCCCCTATCAATCAAATATATTGATTTTTCTGGATTCTTCTGAATAAATGTGCAACCCACTAATGACATTAGAACCCTCCCCCTTTTCCTTCTTGTCTTTAAAGTCAAGTATTTTGTTAACCTCATTAACTGAGAAGCCTGCTAAATCACACATCATTACAGAAAACACTCTGAGGAGAATGGTTTAAAAAAAGAGAGAGATTTTCAGTAGAATGCCAAAGAAAATGGAGATCAGCCCTAGCACAGTGGCTTCTGGTTGAAATCCCTATCATCACTTGGTTTCACTTGTGATAGCACACTGTCTGCTTCCCCGACAGAGTGTCTTTGTTGGCATAACAAAGCTGTTTTTCTTTTTCTGTTTGTTTCTACAGAAGGATTTTGCGATACCACATTTTATAGAACATAAACCATAATTTTCTCATGCATATGACATTTTTTGTCAACAACATAATTATAGTTATTATTAAGATTTGTTTAAAACTATGTCATAGGAAATTTTAAAATAAAACGCTTATTACATATGTTCTTACTTAGAGCAACACTTTCTATTTTGTTTGACATTTTAAGTATCAGCAGACCTTGATATTCCCAATGTCTTCTGAAACTTTGCCTTTTAATCCTTCAAATAAAAACTTGAATGCCTCAGTTTTCTTGTCTGTCATGTCATCACTGACTATTAGTTGTCTGCATTGCATAGAAGAGATAGTTTCTTTTCTGTTATGTTTCATTATTCTCCCTCTATATTTCTTTGCAGAAACACCCATTCTGGGTTATGCTGTGGGTTATTTGGTTTTGGTAGTAGAAGCCTCCTTGCCTGTTGAAGGCAGATTCCCTACACATTGCCTATGCTTCCATTTCTTCCACTGTGAGGTCACCTGAGTCAACTATACTTCATTAGCACTTAAATAAATATGTATTTGCCAGCCACTATTGAACATTTTCATGAATGTTTGGATCATCATATTCCTCCACCTAGTCCTCCTACATCAATAAGCAATCAAAATCCTAGGGAACCTAACAGATCTTAATAACAGGCTGCAGAGAAATGGAGATCAAAGTGACTCTGTGCACACACTCCTAGTTAGATATCTCATGCTAACCATTCTCAGCCAGGATACTTGTGTGAAAGAGAGCACTCAGCATAGGATTGGTGTGTCTTTCTATTATGATCTATCATCTTGCCATCTCGTAACTTCACTTTTCTTCCTAGATAAATAAAATCCCATGTGTATCTGTTGTACAGTTTTATTATTTAATATTCAATTGCTAGAAAGATGGTGTGGTTCCAATGCCTGACCATTGTCAATAGAATTGGGTGATACCGATGTTCAAACACTTCCATAATAGGGAAGGAAGACTCTGGCTATCTATGTAGAAGTGGTATAAATAGGTCATATAAGACATACATTTTTAGCCTTTTGAGAATCCTCTGCACTGGTTTTTATGGTGATAATGTTGACTGTTCTTTTCTTTGTTTATTTTTTGAGATTACAATTTAATTATAATATTTCTCCCTCCTCATCCCTTCATCAAACCTTGCCATATACTTCTTTTCGCTCTCTGTAAAATTCACAGATTCCTTTCCCCCCTAATTGTTATTACATGAATGTACGAACAATTCTTCTCTAGGATGGACTATAGATATCTTTCCATCCATACAAGGTGACCTTTGATCACGGAAAACACATCTTCATCACCAAAATGGATCTCTGGCACCTATGAACCACTCTGAACACACACAAATTGACATTTAGATCTTCATTATTTTAGTGCCTTTCTTCATTTGTTCCCTGATGCACTCAAAGATCATGTATAACCTTCACCTCCTGAACAGTCACTATGTCTCCTGTGGTTCTGGTTACAGTGACTTTGTGACTACATAGGCAGGCCCAAGTTGAAGTGGAGTATTTTTGTTGTTGTTTTATTTAGAATGTCATCAAATCAGGTGAAATTCCTTTCATTATGGTCAAGTTGTAGACACTGTGGTCATTTCTTGTTCCCAAAGAAAAATAACCATGTTTTCAATAAAATATAATAAAATTCCAAAAGTGATTAAACTTTATTTACCCATCTCTACAGATATTTCCTCACATAAGCTTAGTAAATATATTTATATATGGTAATACATTTTTGTTTTTTAATCTTTTTTTATTAGCAATCATGTACAAAAAAAATTGAAAAAGACTGCCTTAAAAGGTGTGGTTTTTCCTTCTTTGAGAGAGACATACTTAATCTACTTCAAATATCTGAAAACTAAGTCCAGCAATTTTAGAAAATGGTAAAGAAAATGCCTTTTCATTTACATAAGTTCAAATCACTTTTCATTACTGTTTTAATTCACTGAGTGCTTTTCAGGACCTTCAAAGCTATAGAAAAATGCATCAATCCATGGTATCGTGCACACCAATTTGGCATGGTCATTATTATGAGCTGAGCATTGAGTAAAGCAGCAATAGCTTGCTCACAAAGGTTTGTCACATGTTAACTGGTGCTTTATGAAACTCAGAGTCAATAAGACTACATGACATTCAATGCATGTCCCTGAGTATGGATTGAAGGGTTGAGGCTCTACACAGTGACACTCTCTTTCCAACACAATTTTACTAACATAAAGAGTAAAGTATGATCACAATGTTGAGAAGAGAACCAACAACAGTACCAAGAGAAGTGAACATGATGCAACAAGAGGGTAGATTGCACTTGGTAGCTCAGTTAAGTTCTAACACAGTCATGGCTTTGAAGACTTCATCATAATTATACCTATTAAGAGTCTACTTTAAGGTATGTAGGTGAAGCAAATGAGTGACTAAAATTATTTATCTGTGGCATTAAAAATTCTCCATTCTCAGGAGTGTAAGTGTGCTGTTTTGCACATTTTGAAGGGATTGAGAATGAGAAATGACCAAATTTACCCAACATAAATATAAACAGGGTGATAGCCATTCTTATGAAATTAATTCATCTTTAATAGAAAGTCTATTTTCAGTCTCTGACACAATGAACTACTATAGCAACTGCTATAGTGGCTTAATCTTTGACATTCATGGCACAGAATATGGTTATGATACCAGCTATAATCACATTGGCTAAGGTGGTGGTTACTTACATTTTTATTTATTTGGAAGACACCAGAATTTGGTGTCTAATTTGCTTTCTTTGTGGTGTTTCTCCTATGTTTTAGAGAAACACACTTATTCAATAGCATCCATTATTGTTTATAACATTTCATGATATTTTTGTTTCCTTATCAATGCCATATCTGAGAGCCTTTTGTGGGAGGCTTTAGGGGATGTGACCATACAGATTAAAGCTCCAGTCATTGAGGATTTGCTTTTCTTATCCAGAATATTATCACTGTCTCTGTGTCTTCATTTTGTTGTGTTAGAAGGGTAAGTGTTTTTTCTTTGTACATCTGATTGTTTTCGAATTGTTTGTAATTAAGCTGAAGCTCGTGGTGCATATGCATACAGTTCCCATCCCCATCCCTAACCCAACATACTGCAGATTTTCATAGTGGAAAGCTGTTGCCACCAAGGACTATGAAGAGGCATTAGCACTGGAGTCTGAATCTCACTTTTCTCAATACAATGACCAGCCAACAACAGGCCAACTATCACTCACCGTTGCCCAAGGAGCCTCTAGCAAATACAATCTTATCTCTATAGCTCCTATCCACTTGGGCAGAGTTGGTGTGAAAAATGTTAGGCTGTCAGGGTTCTATTGCCCCATTGTCCCATCTGTAATTTGTTTTCTTTTTGTGGTGTTTCTCCTATGTTTCATACATTAGACCACTAAGCATCCCTTAGAGAACCAATATATGATATTTAAACAAGGCATAGTAATAGATAAAAAAAAACCGTTTAAATGTATTTGATTGACACACTGGTTATCAGTGTAAAGTGGGCAAGAAATACAGACCAATGCCATCTTCCCTCCTTCACTGAAGTTCCCTTATCTGTGATCAACCATGGTCTAAAATCCTGCCATTAACCCTTTCAAGAGCAAATAATCACAGTCACAGAATGACTATCAAAATGTATTGTTAAAATCAGTCTACTATTGGTCCTTACCTCTCTATTTATAAAGGCATTCTTATCTAGACATATGCACAGGTAAATCAGGAAAATCCGGTGCCATCTTTGGTGTCAAACATGTATGAAGACTGTAGACCGTCTACCTTGTGAGAAGAGGAGCCACACTACTTGGTTAGTAGGTGAGTGGTACTAGCTAAAAGTTGTATAAGAACAATAACATTTTTCTTTTCCAGAAAATAAAATATCTGCGATGAAGGTGCTCAGTTCCAATTTGGAAGACATTGGGGAAATCATGTTTTGTCAGGAAGATGGTGTTGATAAAATAGGAGCAGAAAGAAACATGTTATCCTCGTGCATGAGCAGATATGTTCTGTGGACTTTGATACTGACCAACATAAAAGTACGTATGAGCTCATTGCACAGAGTTCCAAGGGAGAGGAGGATCTAACATTAGCCGTAGATTTGTAAATAGATCATCTTTATATTCTAGTTGATTACAAACACCATTTTCATAATTCCATAAGTTAATGATTGAATAATTTTAAAAGAAAAGAAAATAGAGTATCTGGAAAAGAGCAAAACTAACTCTGATTTAAAAGAAAAATCTCACTATCATTAGATAATATAAAAAAATCTAAAAACCTTGAGATATATCACATACACATACATGTAATTATTTGTTTAGCATTTCTGTATCAGGAGAAAATGTATGGGGTGCTGGGTCAGAAGATTGTATTTGCTATTCAGCTGCTGATGCCCTTTCCCAGTAAGATTTTTCACAGAAATAAGAAGAAGATTCAAACTTTCTGATACTTACAAGAATAAATCCTTCATATTATATAAGGTTACATATAGTAGTAACATCCTTCATAGAATCCAAAGTTTTAAGGAGTATAGCACATACCATCTGCATATATATGTATTATATGTATATATATGATCATATATAATATACACATGATCATGATCATATATGTATGATGTGTATATAATGTATATGATGTATATTATATATGATCATATGTATATGTATGTATATCACAGATATGTTCATATAGAGGCATATGTCAAATTGGAAGTGGGACTTTTGGGCATGAAATGTCAACAGTAGTCAAGAGGGGAAAGTGAGGTGATAGTGACCTGATGATGAGCTAACTACAGTGATATACATTCATGAAAATAGAATGAATTACATTATGGAATGCTAAGTGAAATATAATAATAATACAAGAAACAAAGTCTAACATGTTGATAAATAAGAGGGAGCTTGCACGATTACATTTTAATGTAGAAGTAGAGAACTAACAAAGGCATTGCCATAATTAAAGCAGACCTAATTCTGTTATAAACATTGGCTATTAACATATTCAAAAGTTATGAAAAGTATGTGGTTGTGCATCCTCAGAATTACACTTACTAGTAAAGTGTGATGAAACTTTGATGTTTCCCACCAGTAATTTACAAAGAGATTGACACTCCTTTGATGTGGTTTCCCAAGCCTGCACTGAGGAAGTATAAAAATCCAGGTGTAGAGGGAGACAGCCATTCTCAGAAAGCGCATCTTCCACCTCAAACCTGGTCTGCAGCCACTAACACAATGAGCTACTACTACGGCAACTATTCTGGCTTTGGTGGCTTTGGTGGCCTGGGATATGGCTATGGTTCTGGCTATGGGCTTGGGGGCTTTGGTGGCTATGGCTACTTCCGTCCCTCTTTCTATGGAGGATATCGTTCCTCTGGGTTTTACTGAGAAGACCATCATCACTTCAGAACTCTGAGTATTTTTGTCCAGTCATGTGATTTTCTAAGGAACGTACCAGCATGCTGTGCCACTGTTTGAATCCATGGCCACTTCAGTCGCTGGGTAGGGATCAGAATACTAAAACTGTATCTTGTCAGCAACTCCTGATTATGATGTGTTGGCTTCTGACGTTTATCTTCTGTGACATTTCTGAGTTATTTAAAAATAAAATTTCCTCTTCAATGTAAAGTATCTGGTTTCATTTTTTACACAATGACTACACAGGTTTATGTGTTTTACAATTGGTTCATAATAACATTATCCACATGGACTTATTTGTTTAGCTTTTCTGTATCAGTACAAATGTAAGAGGGTGAAGGGGTCAGAAGACTGTATTTGTTATGCAGCTGATGCTCTTTTCTGATAAGATTTTCCCACAAAATAATAAGTAGATTCCCAACTTTCTGGTACTTATGAGAATATAATCCTTCATATTATTTAAGGTTACTTATAATAACATATTTCACTGTATCTAAAGTTTTAAGGGGCATCCCTTCTGCATTTATCATCCCCATGAATTATTAAGAATCTGTCAGCCATACTTATGGAAGATACCTTTCTTCACTTTCTAGGTACCTGAATATGTCCACATCCTTCTGCACTGAGGGAGCAAGCTGTCACTCACTGTTCTGAATGCCTTAGTGTCAGATGTTCTCTGTACCATCAAGTGTTCACAGAGCTGATTTCTTCCTATAGTATTTGACCCTGTAAATGAAGGAATGCATATATGGTTGAATGTTTTTCTCTAAACATTTAAGAATATCTAAAAACTTTAAATGTGAGATAGTTTGGAAGTCCACATTTTATAGCGACTTTTCATTGAGTTAATTTAAAAAAACAGATGAATCTTTTAAGTGATTAACAAGATATTCCAAAGTCCTTATGAATGCCAAGCTGTGGGAAATACTGAATTCTCTATAGGCTATAGGTTTTTCTGTACACATAACAACTATAACAACCAATATTTAATTTAAAATTAGGTACAATCATTTATAAACAACAATAAATATAGAAAACTTAAAGTAATGTGTGTTTTTTTTAATCACAGAGAAAGGAGCCTCCCTTGAGGAAATGCCTCCATGAGATCTAGCTGTAAGGCATTTTCTCAATTAGTGATCAAGTGGGGAGGGCCTAGCCTATTGTGAGTGGTACTATTCCTATTGTGAGTGGTGCCATCCCTTGGCTGGTAGTCTTGGGTTCTATAAGCATGCAAGCTGAACAAGCCAGGGGAAGCAAGCCAGTAAGTAACATCCCTCCATGGCCTCTGCATCAGCTCCTGCTTCCTGACCTGCTTGAGTTACAGTCCTGTCTTCATTAGGGTTTTATTGCTATGAAGAGACACCATGATGACAGCAACTCTTTATAAGGGACCTGAGGCTGCCTTACAGTTACAGAGGTTCGGTTCATCATCATCACGTCGGGAAGCAAGGCAGCTTCTAGGAAGACATGATGCTGGAAAAGGAGCTGAGTGCTCTACATCTTGATCCAAAGGCATTCAGAAGGAGACTGTCTCTTCTGCAGGCAGCCAGGAGAATGCTCTCCTCCACACTGGGTAGAGCTTCAAAGTCCATACCCACAGTGATGCACTTCCTCCAACAAGGCCACAACTCCTAATAGTACTACTTCCCATGGACCAAGTATATTCAAACCAGCACAGCATGTTGCATAGATATGAGAACAATCCATCATGTTTTTCTACTACGCTGCATTGAACTTTCCTTTCTTGGGGAAGTGTAGGTATCTCAACTACAGGAGGTGATGTTAAATGGGAGAAAAGGGGGAATTAAGTACCTGTAGTACTAGGTGAAGAGACAAAGTGACAGGCACATGCAGGTGGGGAAGATCTGTGAGCCCACAGGGAGTCCTCCATGTAACCATGGGAGGAGAGATGCCACTGAAATATCTAAGTCCAAGGAAGTCGTAGTTTCTGGTAATCCCAGAAGCCATAATAAGGAACAGATTCTCCTAACTAGTCCTTCAAAAGAAAGTTACCTTAAAATCCCAGTTCCAAACATCTATATCTCAGATTTGTAAGATGAATTTCTATGCTTTGCAGCTGGCTGTTCTGTGGATCTTTGGGTTAGCTGACATTATAAATTTAATGGACTGCATGAAGTTTCTCTATCTTGACCATATTCCTGGATATTTTAGAATTATAGCACATATAAGCCTTTGCACTTAATTAAAAATAAAAATAAAATATTTTCACTCAAAAAGAATCCTTGAGTGATTTGGGCTAAATCTTCCCCTTGCCCTCAGTATTTTGACTTCCTATATATTTGTTACTGCTCATATCAGTAAAATATTAGAGAAAAACATCCCTGGTTTAATATTTTATGCTATATGAATAATTAGAATCTGACTCTGCTAAGGATTTCTGACTAATTTATTAAAGTATTTAAGTTAAGATAGATATAAATTACAGAGTAAACTTTTAAAAATAAAATGAGAGATATACACTTATGACTTACAAAATAAAATGACCAAACATTAGTAATGGAGATTTACAGTATTGAGCATGAGAAGAGGAAGTCTGAACATCATGATCACGTTTTATGTATCCACAGCCTCTTCCTTAAAGACTAAGTCAAAGTAGAAGTTACGTGACATGGGAACGAGCAATTAAATCATTGTTGCAAAGAACAGGCTGATCTGTGTAGACTGAAGTGCTCCAATCAGTAGCTTCCTACTGAATGAAAAATTACATTCCTTTAACCTTTATCACTACCACCAATGGGAATGGACCCTTAAGAAGTTTGTTCGCAGCCTCATGATGGGAGCAACAGTGTCAACAGGCCAGACGCACCGGGGATCCCGGGGACTGGACCACCAACCAGAGTATACATGGAGGGACTCATGGCTCCAACAGCAAATGTAGTAGAGGATGGACTTGTTGGGCATCAATGGGAGGAGAGGCCTTTGGTTCTATGAAGGCTCAACACCCCAGTGTAGGGGAATGCCAGGGAAGGAAGGCCGGAGTGGGTGGGTTCATGGGGGAGCACCCTCATAGAAGGGGGAGGGAGGATGGGATAGAGGTTTCCAGAGGGAAAACCAGGTAAAAGGATAACATTTGAAATGTAAATAAATAAAATATCCAATTAAAATATAAATTCTGTTAAACCCCTCCCCCCCACACACAAAAAATCAAAATAGAACAAAAGCCAAAACTGAGGTTTGTGAGAAATTTTTCATGCATATATTAAAGAAAGGACTTGAGTGATAGAAAATACCTCTATGGTAATGGTGTTTATGTGGTGGTTGTTTATCCAGTTCTTTATTTATGCTTTCTGGTCTATTTTTTTTAATCTTGCTGCAAAATACTAGAACTTAAAAAGACTTCCTATGTGGTGTTTTCCTTGCTTTTAGAAATTTTCATTAGAGTTAATATTTCTCAAATAGTAAGCTTTCTTCAGTACTTTCCATATCAATGTCCTGATATAAAGTTACAGTGGAATTGAGGTCTATACACTACACTGAGTGTAACCTCGTGGGTTTGCCCAGAGCAGTTATTCTTAAATTCTGTGTCAGGGCTGTACCAAATGTTGGTTAAATTCATGGAATAATTTAGATTATCTTTTTTCTCAATGTATTAAATTTATACTCATAATAGTTTATTTACATCTGCACCTTTACTTTGTGGCAATATTCAAGCCCCATCAGACTAGTTTGGTCCTCTAACTCTAAAATCTACACAGATAGCCTGTATTTTGCTTTCATAAACTGTCACAAAGAAACACATGTTCACTTCCATATGAACAAGCACAGCTCATAGAAAGTCACAGATTTTTGTACACAGTGTCATAGTGGGCTCACCTTACTCAAGTGTTAGCAATTAATACCTAAATGCTATTGCTGTGGCCCATTTCCCAGTACAAATTCCTATACAAATACTTTTATATAGTCCTGATTCAATTAAATGAGGTGCCCCATTTTGAAGGTCAAGCTTTCTCCATCTTTTCCTTCTTCAAACGTGAAATCTGACATTCCCTCATGTAAGCACATTATCTTATTTTTTTAAACAACCTTCTATGTTTCACATGTTTAGGGAACAGAGTTTTAACAGCAGTAACAGACAACCCACTTTGTCTAGTTATATTGGGTATTATATTAATCTTCAGGATTATAAAGATGAAACTGTCCAACTCAAAAGATTCGTAAGTAATACTTCGGAGGCTTGAAAACTTAATTCTCATAGTGATAAATGAGTACTCAGGAAAGAGATGGGAAAGGTTGGAAGATGAAATATCTGAGAAAAGCTATAACATAGAGACTAATGGGATTAATCAAGGTGAGTAAAATGTTGTGAGCTGAAGGTTTACAGTGACAAAATCAACTGATGTTCATTGGGACAAGTTGGGAGTAGTGTCTAGAGAAAGTGGATATTTTACATAAGGTGTTATTTGAAAAGGAAACTTTAGGTGTTTTTTATGTTTTGATAGGACTTGAATTTCAGTTCTGAAAATGGAGACAGCTAGAAGGCTACTGAATAACCCATAGGCAAGAAGGAACAGTAATGGTTTTTCACGTTTACAATATTTTAGAATCACTTATTTTATTATTTTATGTATATAAGTGTTTTGTTATTTTATGTGTGTATTTGTAAGTATGTTCATGTACCATGTGCGCCCCTGGTGTTCATAAAGGCCAGATGAGGGTTCATATCCCCTGGGACTGTAGTTACAAACAGTTGTGAGATGCCATGTGGGTTCTGAGAATTGAACCCAGGACCTCTGGGAGAGCAACAAGTGCCCTTAACAGCTAAGCCAAGTATACACACACACACACACACACACACACACACACAAAATGAAGTTAGGAAAAATTATTTCCTCTATTTTGTTAGGAGATTTTGACTACATTTTCTTGCCTTAATGTAATTTACTTATGAGGTTTTAGAAAACAAAAATATGATATTTAATGAGGCATAAACTTTAAAACATTTTGACATGTCAAAAAAGATCATGCATGTTGAAATACCCACATACTCAAACATATCTGTTTTAACTACGTTCTCCAACAATTTCAAGGGATTGAAAATTTCATTGTAATTATGGAGATATATGAAATTTGAATTATGATCAAAGTACAATGAAAATTTAAAATATTTAAGCACAAAATGAAGTGTTCTGTGTATCTTTAGAAATATTTTTAATAAGAAAGGCATGATAAAATAATACTGTGATTCTCCAAAGACATATTTTCAAAGAGAATGGTACTTTGTTGTGGTGTGACACATCTGCACTGGTACACTATAAAACCTGGGAGCAGAAGGTCACTTCTATTCTCTGAACTTCACCTTCAACATCACACCAAGCTCCAAATCTCAGACACAATGAGTCACTATTATTGCAACCTCTATGGTGGCCTTGGCTGTGTCCTTGGTGGCTTCAGTGGTCTGGGCTATGGCTATGGAACCAGCCATGGTGGTTATGGCTACTTCCATCCCTCTTTCTATGGCAGATAGTTTTCTTCTGGCTTTTACTGAAAACATGGCCATTTGTGAAGGACTGATTCTCCCAGAATCCATCACTAAATTTGACTTTCCTCACCCTGCTAGGCTGTCGGCAGGAAGATTTATATTTTCTGGGTTATTCCTAGACATGTTATTTTAATAAATACATTTGTAAACATTCAGAACTTTGTTTTGCTTATGTTTATACATCCAAACACAATCTCATGCATAATTTTGACATATCCGAGTGATATGCTTCAATGCAATATAGTTTGCAAAATAATTATATATTTCAGTACAAGAGGCATATAAAACTTTAAGGTGAAAATAGTATTTGTCCTGACTTGATCATTACTCAATGTATATATTAATTGAAATGTGACATTTTACCTTATAAAGATTTATTGTTACTAGCCATGAAATGCATTTCAGAACAACTAATATGATTTCAGCTAGTGACTCTACTTCACAGGATATATTTTCATGTGTGCTTTAGGCTTAAATCCAAGACATCTTGATATGTGTAGGCATTCTTAATTCATACAAACATTTTAATACTTTGTCTACTTAACAATTAAAGGAAACATATATCATGATGTTGGTTTATGAGCGAATGGGTTACATAGCTGTATATCTGAGCATATGCAGGGTTATTTCATGAGTTTCACAAGACAGAGTACTTTATGGGTTATTGTTCCAGTGTGTTGAATGTCCTTATGAAACAATGGCAGGGCTCTCAATGGTCGATGTCAGCTCCTGTTCCCTCCTGTGCACCCCAAATGACTCTATTTTAGATGAGGTGGAAATTGGCCACAATCTTTGCTTATGTTCAGTATTTCTTACCCATCGTTATTTAAACAGCTGCCATTTTTCTCTTCAGACACCATTTTTCTCATAAACTAAAAATACTGAGAATTGATTTTTTTCAATAAAGATTTCTGAACTTTTTTAAAAGCATAAACGTCATACTGTTCTTTGGTCCTCATTTTAATCTTGAATGGACTGCAGACTTCTTTGGATAATTCCTTCCAATCTTAGACAGGTTACCAAAGCACAGCTCCTATTGTGGAATGTTCTCACTGCTCACAAATTCTATATGCTACTATATTTAATTACCTATTCATTTACATAATTTACTTTTGTATTGAGAGATGATATGATGTAGCGCAGGCTAGTCCCAGCTTTTAATGTCACTGAAGATAGACATAGCTTATGACCATTCTATTTTTATCACTCTGGTATTGTGTTTTCAGTTGTGGTCCATTGTACCTGGATCATCGTGTGATTTTAATTATAAATTTTACAGTATTACAGGAGGAATGCGAGATTCTATTGATCTCAGGAAACTGTAGAAAGAACTCTAGTAATAAATTAATGAATAAATATATTGTGACAACTTATATGACACAGTAAATGAGGAGTGAGCTGGGTGATGACAGTCATGCTCCCCTGATACATGGGCCCTTCCCCATGTTACATAACAGTTATTCGTATAAGAATGAATTTAACCTGGCTTGGATATTTTAACAGTAGATATTTTTAGAAAATAATGTATTAAAAACCACACCAACTTTTGAAAGATGTTTGACATTGACTTGGCATTTCCTTACTATTAAGGACTTATGGGCTTCTCAGACTACATTACGGCAAGTATTTGTTTACAAGTTCTTAATCAAATCAATTTTAGAAAACTACCAATGTGTTTGCTTCAAGGAAGCAAGATGCAAATGTTGAGATCAGATTTGTCCTTCACAAAATATAGCAAAATTAGGAATAAGAATTTAAATGAATTGGAAAGAGCATAGCAAAAAAGAATACCAGTATATTCTTATGGGAAGGACAAATTATTATTCTTTGAATAAAGAAACTATTGAAGTTTAGGGTTTGTTTTGGATCACTGTACTTTACACAGATACACACACACACACACATGCACATAGACATACACACCTTTAATATGTGTGCAATATATATATATATATATATATACATATATATATATGTATATATATATATATATATATGGAGAGAGAGAGACAGTATTGGAGCAATTTAGATTTTACTTAAAATTTTCCATATTTTTTCAATAGAATAATCTCTTAAAACATTCTAAGTATTCTAAGTATTTTAGTATTTTTTGTTTCTCAATTTATATGATAATTATACATAATTAGGACATATATGTTAAAAACATATACATATTATTAAATGCATGGATACAGTGTGATGATTAAATTAAGGTGATTAGTTTTTCCCCATCACTATCATCAATTGTCTCATTGTGATGAGGCACTTCTGCTTTAAAATATATCTGAAAATAATATCAACTGTATAGTAAATAATAATAAACAGTATTTTCCCCATTGACCTCCTTCCCATTGAGCTAACTCTTTGTATCTAACTGCATATTGTTCTGGATCTAATCTTGCCATTGCTGTACCACCACCCTGCTACTCTTTCTCAAGGCAGTTAGTTTTTAAAAGCGTTTCAGAGAAAATTATTGAAAGCCAAATGAAAATTGCTGCAAGAACTCTGACAGATGACAAAGGAGTCCATAGTGAAATGCTGTGCCCAAGCATGGCACAGAGAAGAGAAAGAGATGGCTATCTAGGGAAGATATTATCTGATATCTCATGCAAGCAGGTAATCTGAGTGATGTGTCTTGGGCAATGTAAGCTGAGTTACATTTCCAGGGCTAATGACCAGAAAATGTTATTGCTACTATTTCCATAAAAAATAAGAAATTTTTATGCATGTGAGTGTAGGTTTAATGAATTTGATTTCAAACAAATTGTCTCTACATAATTCCAGTGACTGTCAAATGAATACACCTTGTGCACACACTGCTTCTATGGTTTCCTGTAACTATATTTTGATGTAGTTCTTGCTTAAATATTAATTATAGCTACCAAAATCAATTCTGTTTCTCCTTTGCATAGCTAATTATTGTTCTTCAATTCAGAGTAAATGTATCCATTTTAATTGCATTCTTTTACTGGAACAAATTCTGTGGAAACAACTTAAACAGGAGGCCTTTAATTTAGCTCATGATTTCAAAAAGTTCATTCCATGGTCTCTTGCTTCTGTGTTTCTGGGCCCATTGTGAATAGAATATTGGTAAACTAGTAGTTATTTGAACAGTTTTATGGTATACTACATATATAGAAAAGGCAATAGAAGTAAAGGAGAAGGCAACATATGAGCCCTGGGGAAACTCTTGCCCAGGTAGCTCCTGTAGCTAAGTTCTACTCAGTACCTTCCATTACCTCCCAACAATGTTGCCATGTGATGAATCCATTAAGTGACCATCAATTCATGTCTTTGGAGATTTCATCATCTGACATTTTGGCAGTAATTTTTTATGTGAAGAAGTATATTTCTCTAAACTAGTTATACATACTTAACATAGTATTTGAAGTCTGTTCTAGACAAAGCTGGCATTAGAATGAAATAACAGATATATAAGCAGGAAGAGAAGAAAAGAATCCTAATTGGCAGGTTATGTAATCCTAAACTGTATTACAACTTCTGGCATTATGAATGCTACAGAGCAGAGAGGAACACCCAGTCCAGATCTAAGTTAATTTCTCTGTTTTTTTTTGTGAACAAATAAATCCAAACAAACAAACCAAAGCTAACAATAACAACCACCACAGTAAACATGTGCTGTGTTTAGCAGTAAGGTCTTATCAACTAGGTCTGGTAGATAAGCAAAGAGAATGGCAGGGCTTGTGTTGTTTAGAAGGGACTGGAGTTTCTCTTTCACCATAAAATGAACTCAAATGAATTTCAGTCATGTAAAGTGGTTTAAAATATTTTACTAATATTTAACTTCCAAACAGAAGAATGTATCATTACGAGGTAAATAATTTTAAAGAAAAGATAGAGATGTGATGGACCATGAACAAAAGACAAAGACTATTTCAAATAAGAGAACTTGATTTCTATGTGTAAGATTAGAAAATATGTACAAGGAAAATTTATGAAGCCATAAAACCATGATGAACTTTAAACAATCAGTAGCTACTAATGGTCTGTATATTCAATGAAAAGCCAGCTCCTTGGGCATGAACACTGAACTAACCTCAAAGGAGTGATGTCTTCCTACATCTTGGAACCATCCTACATTAGTAATGTATAGAATTGCTTTTCTTTAAATTTGGACTTTGAGAGAGATCATAGAGACATGTGATTTGCCACACTTGCACAGGTTAAGTGTAAAGGCTCAAGTACAATGACAATGAACCTGTTAAGTGATCATCAACTTATGTCTTTGGAGACTTCATCCCAAGAAACTCACCTGGGCATCAAACCCATGCTCAACCCACACACAATAAACCACAACTGCAGCAACTCCTGTGGTGGCCTTGGCTATGGCCTTGGTGGCTTCAGTGGTGAGCTGAGCTATGGTGATAGTTTAAGGTTTGGCCTTGGGGGCTATGATGGCTATGGCTACAGCTACTCCTGTCTCTCATTCTATGGAGGGTAGACATTCTCTTGGTTTGAAAGCATGATTGTGTCTGAAAGCTTGATTGTGATCTGTGGTGATCAGTTTCCCAATCCAGAATCTGTCACTCCGGCTGTATGTTCTCATTCCAGTATCCTATGTTCCAAAAAAATTTCTTCATCATCCTTTCTGTGATGTTTCTCAGCATGAGATTTCTATAAATATTTTATCTTCTAAGTCATACAGAATCTTGACTCATTTGTATTTTCCCAAAATATACCTCTGAGGTAACTTAGAAATATATGATTGCCACATTTCACTGAAACACATTTTCCTTGAAAATTATTTCTCACATCATGATCTTTAATCCAATATTTCTGACTTGATATTTTATACAGAAAAGAAATGTATATACTCTTAGTTCCAATGACTTAATCTAATCCAAATGATTCTAGTTATGTTATGTAATTTTATATACAATGGACAACAACACGTTTAATGATACATCATTCCCTACCTTATAATATGAGCTCGGAAAATATTTTAGCATATCATCCCTTTAAAATAAAGGTGGTTTATGAATTGTGCAATTGAGGCCCATCCATGCCTTTCTATACATTTTATGTTAAGTGTATCCCTCACAAGTATCTTTTTTATGAAACCATGAGAAAATCATACAGGGTTTGGTTATAGACACTTGCTCTTAGATTGTATTTTTTACCCTTTGTCCACGGAAATTTTATTCTATTCAAAGTTTAAAATAAATAGTTCAGAGTTCATTGTTTTCGAACATGAGATAAAAATGCCAACTAATCACAGGTCTTTGTTCTATTCCATAATGACTTAGCCATCTAACTATAGGTAAGTCAAGAAGCAACTTCAGAAATTTTCAAGAGAGCCATGAATACTCAGAACTAGCATGAGCAACCTGCCAAGGTAGTATTGCTCTGGTAAGGTGTAGGTAAGTAGTTTTTATTACTATTTATTTGTTTGATTTAGAGAGCAATATGATTTCACCCTTTCCCTTTCCCTTTCCTCCATCCAAACCCTATTTAGAAGGCAGTTAGAAATTACCCTGGTTTAGGTAATGGTAGATTCTCCTTCAAGATCAATTACTCCGCTAGCCCTTGATGGCTGGATAGCTCTCCAGTATCCAGCTATCCAGTCTCAGGCATGATTTTCTGCTTGTTAAGTATGTCTTACTTCTAACTCAGAAGCAGTAGATTCTGCATTTATAAAGGGATAGAGATCTTAATAAGATAATGTGCTCATGCTTAGTGTGTCTTTACACTTTTCGAATTGAGCAGGTAATAGTGTTTCAAGTTTTATTCTACTTTTATTATTAATAGAAACAGTTAATTATAACCAGCATTTAAATGCCTTTTTTTTCTAACTTGGTGTGAGTATTATTGTCTCTCATCCCATTTAAATAATATGTTAACTAAACTGCTGCATCAAACCCCAAACCCTCTGAGGATAACAGGCTACTGGTTCTAGAATCTTCTAATATTTCTGTTAGCCTTCAGTTGTTCAAGAAAATTACATCAAACATAATTTATTCTTCATGCATTAGTCACCAATCTCCAGTGATATTTACGACCTTGCTCCTAATGTGTTTATGATTGTGCTGATCTTAATTTATATCCTAGCAGAGTCATGAATTGTACTCAAGGTGACTATCATTGACTTAAGGCAAAGTTATGACTTTGGTAGCAATCACATAGAAATTATTTACATTGCAATAAATGGAATCTAAAGGTACTCTAAATAGTAAAGACCCATGTACAGAGATTAGACAAAAGTATTTTAAATCTGCACATAATTTGTTATAAAGCATAATTAGTCTTGACTACAGAATTATTTAAATGGATCTGTAGAGAAGGGTGTCTAATTTTCATATTTACACAATTTTTATAAGCAGAATTTATTTATTTTTGGTAAGGCTTATAAACACTAAGGAACAAAAAGAGAAAGAGAAGCCATATAGAAGCAGTCTCTATATGTACCTTGCTGACATGTAAGAAGTTAGACAAGTTAGAGAACTGGCACATCAGGAGAAAAGGTAGCATGTGCATAGTTATGTAAACAAAACAGAAGATAATATGCTTAGGGGGAAAGACAAGTTTCTCAGTTAATTTTGAATTACTATATTGAACAATATATAGAAAAGTTAAGCAATAAAACATGTGCTAAGTACTCATGCTGTCTAACTGCTGTGTAAACATTTATGTTTATTGCCCTAGATCTGTATTGGTCTCAACTTTGGTCAGAAAAGTTCCTTTACTCATTGGGGAATGCATAAAGTGACATATAGTCAAAGTGCCAACTGTAACTGTTGAGGACTCAGTGACAAAGGGATCATATAACTTTCTCTCTTCAACCCAAGGCTCAGAGACACCAAGGAAGGATATGTTGAGAAGCCTTAAGATCTGAAAGATTAGGAGAGCAGTAGAATGCTAATTTCTGAACATGGCATGGCTGTTGTACTTATCAATTAATAGCAACTGTGGTTGTCTGCATAGGGCCTACCCAAGATCAACAGAGTTTAATTCTATCATGAATGAGGGAAGATTCTGAGTCCCCAACTTTGGCAGAGGAGATAAAACAAAATAGAGAGAGGAAGAGCTATTCTACTTTTTGGAACATGGCTGCTAGAAGGTTGCTTATTCTTCATTCCATGAGAAAGGTACAAACTACAGCACTTATTAGTATACAGTACATCAGAGCCTTAGGGTTATAATGAAGGACATGAAATTTCAGAGGGATCAGAGTGGAACACTATGATAAGACAGAAGGAGGTGATAATTAGGGTGTATGATTAAATTGAAATTTTGAAAGGTAAATACATTTTAAAATAACATTTTAATATGTATTATGGACAGTTGGAAATGCTATTATGTGAATAAAAAATTGCTTAAGAGAAAAATCCATGGATGACAACAAGACGATACTGGCAACATCCTGATACTTGCCACGGAACTGTCTACTAAACACTTGTGAAGAGCATAATGCTTGGTATAGAAGTAAGTGAATTCTGTGGGTGTAACATGAACTGCATTCAGGCAGCAGCAAATAATTTTACACAGTAAAAAGAAGGCAGTGTTTGAGCTGATAACAAAATTCTAGTTCATTATCAGAGACAAATGTCTGCGAGACATGTACTGAATTAGCCAAATGATATTTGGAAGAATGGTTGTGTGTTATGATAGATTATGACCAAGTTGGGCCATACATAAGATTCCATGCATTTATTTAGTTGCTTAAATGCTTAAGTTAGGCAAGATATTGAGTGTAGGGGAGCATGTGGAAGTCTGCATCTTTTCACACAATTCTATGACAGAAAGTTATTTAAATCTTCTAAGTACTCTGCCCTATCCATTATTTTTCTGTCCAAAATACTGTAACAACTTCTTTACACTGATACGATTACTGTCATTAATGTTAGTCTTAATAATGGTAATCTATTTTAAAGCTCTTCAGTCTGAAAATACATTGTGTATAATTTTTCTCTCAAAATACACTTTTAAATTTACAATTTGATAAATATATTGCTTTCAAAAGGTGTCACAATGAGAATATAATTGCAGGTCCATTTCTTCAAAGTGTTTATAAGCCAGATCTTTACAAAGGTAAACATCAACACTGTAACTCTACAGGAGTCAATATGGACTTAAAGGCATAGTGGTTAGTGACTGATATTCATGTATTAGAATGGGGAAAGGAGGATGTATAGAGAGCAGAGGTGAGGCCTTTCCAAATGAGGATGTAAGTCAAAAGCAAAAGAACAATCAGAGAAAACTCATTTAAGTAAAATGGCTGTATCACACAAATTGTTGTATAGAGACACTTAAAAATTGAGCTTGGATCTGTTGCTATGTTTGCATGTGCAAGTTTATCATGAAAAAGAAAATGATAGGCATCTCAGCTGTTTCCAGTTTTCAACTGTCATGAATAGAGTAGCAGTGGGTGTGAATGAACAAGTATCTCTGTAGTAGGATGTGGAATCTTCTTGGATATATGCCCAGTAGTTGTTGGCTCTATGATAAATGTGATTTCTTTCTTTTTGTTTGTTTTTCTGTTTTGTTTTTATTTCTTTAGTCTTTTTTGATTTTTGTAGTGGAATTTAGTATTTTTAAAAAGTGGGGAGGAATTGGGTAGATAGGTGGGGAGGATAGAAAGAAGTTGAGGAGCAATAGTATAATAATATATTTTTAAAAAACATAAACAAAATTTTCAAAAGGTTTAGCACAATAACATGCAAACATACTAATAAAACCTAATGCTAGTTCATGCTCTTCCTGAAAATGTTCTTTCCCATGATTTTAAGCTAAGTACATTCATGTGTGGCTATTTTGTAATGTTTTACTTTATTTGTTCATTCATAGAAGGCTGTCTTTATGGGGAATCCAGTGAAATGTGAAAAGAAGATAACACTGCAATAGTAATACTTCCAGGATATTCGAAGTACATGATATTCTAAGCACAGGTACAAATTGTCAGAGAATGATTTGACTGACTGTTCAGAAAAAAAGCCTAGTTTTGAAGATAAAAATAAGACTAAGTTCAAAGGAACAATGTCTTCTTTTATCTTGGAATGCTTTTATATGAGAAACATGGATTAATGGTATTGTTTTTCAGAAAAGATGTACTTTTCAAGAGAAGGACATTCCACCATTATGGTTTGACATACCTGCACTGGGACACTATAAAAGCCCAAGCATAGAAGGTCACATTGACTCTCCAGAACCTCATCTTAAATATTATGCCAAGTCCAAATTCTTAGACACAATGAGCTACTATTATGGCAACTACTGTGGTGGCCTTGGCTGTGGCCTTGGTGGCTTCTATGGTATGAACTATTGCTATGGTTTCTGCTATGGCCTTGAGGGCTATATTGGTTATAGCTACTTCCATCCCTCTTTCTATGGCAGCTATTGGTCTTCTAGATTTTTCTGAAAGCAAGGCCATCTGCAACAATCTTTTAATTCCATTCAGAATCTAGTGCTCAAGCTGGCTACAGCACAAAATGCATTGACTTTTTCTTCTTTCTTCATTTTGTGATATTTGTCAACATGTTACCCCAATAAACATCTATTGTGAGAATTCTCTATATTGTATCATTGATGTTTTTGATTGATGTTTTTCATTCCAAATTTTGTCATATTACATAAAGTATTTCTTGATAAATGCTTCTTTTATTCTGAGATTGTGGGCATATTACTTTATATTTGAGTTTATATAATGCTGGGCAGTAGTTTCCTATTTCTATGTCATAAATATCTACCCCATTCTCTTTCTTTCTCTCTCTGTATTCTGGAAAACAAAATATGCTTACCCATCATTAATTCATGTGAATTCATGAGTACTTGTGTATATAATCAGTATTCTCATGTACTATTCATTTTGAGCTCAATGTCTAGTGAAAGGGAATAATTTGCTGTATTTGTCCTTTAAATATTGTTATTGTATAAGTATCACCGAGATGCTTTCCACATATTCTGCTCAGTCTGTGTTCTGTGTGTCTCTCAAACTCTTAATGAAAGGATCACATGAAAATAGCTATTTCATGCTTAGCTTCTCCCTGAGGAAAAAAAAAAACTGAAGTAAGTTCAAATAAAAAATATTTGCACACAACTTTAAAATTCTAATTTTAGAAAGAGACCTAATAGTATTAATTTCTCTCACAGTAAATTTACAAATTGTATCAAACTCAAGAATTGTGGTTTCTCACTAGTGATTGCTTTTAATAGCAAATGAAGTAGATTTTATTATAAACATTTATTATAAAAATTATTCCTGTTCATGCCATGCACATACTAAAATTCTAACCAAATCACTAAGAAGTATTTAAACACCAATTCACTGACTTATAAGTGACCCTACTTTATTGAAGATATGAACAGAATATATTGAGTGTTTATGCAGCTTGTTATTTTGCATAATGAATATTCACCTAGGAAAGTAATTCTACCAAATGACATCTGCATTTCTAATAGAAACAATAAATGTATGAATAATTGTGCTAAATTTGATGAATGTCTATATTTTATATTAATTTTCAGGCTAAATAACCAGAAGTGCATTTGTTTCTTATGCTTGTATGAAATTATAAAAGAACCAATTTACTTAATAAGAAGTTTATGAAGATAATAATCTCAGTTACAGTGTCATAATATCTGGATTACTTTCAAAATAGCATAAACTGTTTTGTCATGAGCTTGACTCTAGGAGAAAGAGAATGCTGGAGCATATCCATAGATGCAGATGAGTTAAGGTCAAGCGTTTATTGAGATGAGTCTACTTGTGAAATTTTCTAAGCCAAAAGTGGAGAATCAGCGCCAAAGTTAAAAGCTCTTTCATGTGAAATTGCACACTAAAATGTACAGAATGTGGCCAGAAACTGAGAGTGTGCACGTGAACCCTACAGAAAGAGGCTGAGACTTGAACTTACTGGTCAAAGAACCAAAGAGTGAAGTGAGCCACAGAAGGTTCACAATGATGGAGGAGTTGCTCCCTGTCACAGAGGGAAAACTTATTAATAGTCAAATGCAATGCTTGCTATGAGTTATCAGGCTAAATACAGTTATTAGTGACAGTTAACTGAAAAGAAAGACTTCCTAATTAGACATTTGGGAGATGTGTATAAAAACAATGGAAAGAAAGAAAATGTATGTTAAATTTGACTTTCTTCCTTTCAACCATTACCACAGTCCATAATATCCCAAATCTAAGTCTATGTCATTGAGTCAATTGGCATTTAAAGACAGATTATTAAGGATGCATAGTTCACACTGTTAGATCAGATACCACCAGATAAAAGGACAGGGAATGCAAGGTAACTCCAAGCTTCAAACATCGATAAAAACATAAGGAAGTTGCGACTGTTAGTAACTGTGCATGAGAAATGGAGGTACATGTTAGTAAAGCCATATGAAATTTTCATCCAGTGTGTAATGACACTGTCCCCAAGATCCTAAAGTCAAAATAAAAATTCATAATTTTATGTAATTATTATTCACAATAACATATAATAATATTCACAAAGTTTTTATGTTCAAAATTGGAATATTTTGAAATATAAAGTTTTGGTTCTTTTTGAAAACCCCTTGCAATAAGAATTTTTAACATCTACAACTGGAAGTTCTCATCACCATAAACTGTTAGCTTTAACCAAAATATAGTTTTCAAAGATTTTTTTTTAGTTTGCTTACCAAACAATATTCCTTCTAAGATGGTTCTGACCTGAGTAATGTCCTAACCCACTGGAACTAGGCAGATATGTTAAAATAACTGAGAAGATTGAACTTTTGGAATTATTATTGCAATGTAACACTGTTGCTCTGATGTGTCATAATCTAATTTTAACTTAGCCTGATGCTTTTGTGTCTGTTTACAATTGTCACAAATAACAATGCAGGATAACAAATCATTATGAAATTTGTGAGTTTCAAACACTGTTTGTTATTGTTCTTGAAGTTCCAGGTTCCCTGGACAATAGTGCTCTCTTAATTAGTCTTACATGTACAGTAAGTTCGATGTGCATTATACAAGTGATTTAGGGCTTTATTAGCTGATGATTGATATACTAAATTTATTTATTTTACCCATATTTACTTGCAGCCAGCAAGCCTTTAAAAGAACTCACAGTGATGCGGATAAGAAATTAAAAACTACATTGGACAAATGTTGTATGACAAAAATTCTCCTTGGAGATACTTACTATACACATGTATCCACAACAGACCAAAAGTATGAATTCTACCAAAGTCCAAGAACTAATAAATTTTATTCAAGTTGCTTGCAGAAATATGGATGAGGAGTTACTCATCAAGGCAAAAATGACTCAAGGACAGCTGCATTCACCAAAGCGCCCACCATGGTGCCCATCTCACAAAGCTGAAAACACAGAGCACACTGGACAACCTGTAGGGAACCAAACAGGTTGTCGAATGTAGTTTCCAAGTGACTCAGTTGGTCTAAACCTCTTTTAGTCAGATTTTGTGGCAGGTTTGGATAAAGATGTCCCATGTAGGTTTATACATTAGAACACCATTCCCCCTTGTTAGCACTGTTTAAGGATGTAATGGAACCTATAGGATATGTAACCTTGAAATAAGTCACCAGAAGTGGGTGTTAGGGTTGCCTTAGTTAGTGTTTTGTTGTTGTGAACAGACACTATGACCATGGTAACTCTTAGAAGGACAACATTTAATTGGTGTTGGCTTACAGGATCAGAGGTTCAGTCTTTTATCATCAAGGTGGGAGTATGGCAGTAGCCAGATAGGAATAGTGCAGAATGAGCTGAGAGTTCTGCATCTTTATCTAAAGGCTGCTAGAAGAATACTGACTTCCAGGCAGCTAGGTTGAGGGTACGTACTCCAACAGGGCAGGAACTTGGAGACAGGAAGATGAAGAAGCCACAGAGGGGTGCTGCTTACTGGCTTGCTTTCCCTGGCTTGCTCAGCTTGCTTTCTTATAGAACCCAGGGCTACCAGTCCAGGGATGACACCACCTCACTAATTGAGAAAATATCTTACAGCTGGATCTCATGAAGGCATTTCCTCAAACAGAGGCTCCTTTTTCTGTGATAACTTCAGGTTGTGTCAAGTTGACACACAAAACCAGCTAATACAGGGCTTTATAGATTTACCCATCTATCTCCCTCTGTCTCTCTTTTTCCTGTGAAGTTATAAAATGTAATTGTCCAGCTTCTTGCTCTTGCTACCAGTCCATGCTTTTCCAGCCATTATAGCTTCTCTATCCCCTGGATCCTTGAACCAAAATAAACTCCTTACCTCTTAATGTACTCTTGGTCATTGTATTTTTACCTTAGCAATGGCAAGTAACCAATATAGTTCACTTGGGTAATAGTATCTTGAATTGGACATAGAATATTTCACCATAACTGGAAATATTCAAAAGTTGTCTGTGATATAAAGCAACATATTTACTCTTCAGTGTTCTTTCCAGAAGTTTTCTATCATGGAAACATTTACATTTTTCTTGGTCTTACACTTTAAGATGAATTAAGACATCCCATGCCCTCTCCTCTTGTTTTCTTGATTTTTTTTTACTGCTTGTGCTAAAGCTTTGGCTTAAATATTCTCCAGAACTTCTAGTTTTGGGTAATCTTGTACAACATAGCTCTTCCTCTGCTAAAAACTAACAGTAAAATAATAAAACTAAATAAATTATTTGAACATGTTTTCACTTTTAACCTGTGTGCATGTAACATTACTCTTATATATACATACATACACATACAGGAGAGAGAAACACATTTATTGCAAATTGATACATGTGTGTATACACTTGCAACTACAAATGATACAATGATGAACAGTCTTTTATGGAGTAGTCATCTATTTATCTCAAAATATGAATTATCATTTTGTACTTAATAAAAATTTAGCTAATAGTGATTGAACTCTAGATTATTTGATAGAAATAATGCAGAGAAAATATTCTATATATACATGAAGTGCAAAACCATTTAGTAGGAGGCTAGAAGCACAAAACAGAAATTTAAATTCCAGCTGTAATTTCCCAAACACTTGGCTGCTTTTTCTTAAAGGATAAATGCTTTCCAGAGGTAGGGAAAAGGAAGCTGGGGCATGTTAAAATAATACTTGAGTATAGTTTGTTAGAATTTGACTTAGTAACCTGTAAGGAGATAAATTATTCTTGAGTCGATTTCACATGCGACAGAATGATCAAATGTTGTTTCTTCTGAATAAATTCAGTACTTTCTTCAAACTTACAGAGGTATGAATAATATTGTCATGATTTTTATATTAATTTATTGAAGGTTTAAAAGGAACAAACACAATAATTGGCAAAAAATTGAAAATTTGTCTTAGCTGAAATGAAAGAAATATCAGTTGTTTAATCAAAGTCCCAGGCATCTTCAGGGATAAGGTGCAAGGGATATAAATACCACATTTTATATATAGAAATATGTAGTCATTAACTCTGAAAGTAAGATTTAATTTTTCATGCTGAAGCCTATAGTTGTAGCAATCAAATAACTCAAATTGAAGGAAAAATTGACTTCACACGTGGTTAAAACTGCCCTTAAGTAACAAAATCATGGGCAAATAATGGTCCTGATTTTCACCAGAAATTATTGCCAAAGCATGTGAGGATCCTGTGCTTTGCTGGGTCATGCATCGTGAATGGAGATGAAGGGAAACACACTGGTTTGGGGAAGTTTTTACTCTTAAGACCTTTTCTCCACTATCAACCCAATCTAGTGAATGACTGTGTTCATTGATGTTGTGACCTTAATTTTGGTGTTGGCCACCTCAGTGATGGCTCAGGCTCTGGTTGTACCTGCAGTCTTGTGGCTGTTGTGGTGATTGTCCTTTTGGCTGGCCCTATTTTTTCCTACATATGTGCTGTTCCTGTAGGTTGTACTGAACAGCTGGTCAAACTCCTATGATCTCAGACACTGCACATTGTTATTAATCACACTATTCTCATGTTTGACATTATTAATTTTATGGTAGTTTGAGGGTGTTTCTTTTTGAGGTATTGTCACACTGGATCTTCGGATCCCTTGTGACTCCCATATGATATCATTGTAAGCATGAAGCATGACCATAATGAAGCCTCGTGTTTTATGCACTTGGAGAGGGAGATCACACAGTAGTAACTCGGCATTCAGTGTCATAGAGGAACAAAGCTGAATGCTGTGAAGTGTGATACATTCTACTTAGTAGTGCTGCAGCTTCAATAGAACTTGGATCAATACTGGTCATTTGAGAGGTTCCCAACCTTTTAGAGGAAACAGAGAGAGTATGTCAGAGAGGAGGGCTCAAACAATCAGGGATGGAGATTGACAGCGTGGCAAGAAGGTGGGTCTCTGCGGTTATGCCATTTGGATATGGCAAATGTCACCTAGAAGAGAAACAGGCTTCCCTAAGCTCCAGGGCAAGAGGACATTTCCAAGCTTGGAAAAAGGCAAAGAAACAAGGCCTTAATTTCCCTGGGAGATTGGGAGACAATCTCTTCCCAAAGTATGGATTAATTTTATCTTTCTCAATAGATATATGAAAACTGTTTAATGTTTAGATGTGATTCCTTCTTGTTCATACTTGGATACATTTTAACTTGTACTTTTTGGTTATGCACTCACACTCTGACATATACACAAAGGGAATCTATTCTATATTTACCTGTGTCTTCAGAATAAAGTTTATTGAACTAGTGCTGTGTAGCAGTCATTTCATATTCTACTCACTTCAGGAGATACTTTTCTTAATTATTTTTCATTTATTGTAGAGACGATGAGAACTATGGAGAATAAAAAAAAATGAATGAGCAAAACTTTGGTCCTATGAGGACCATTACATACTTTGAAATTTTGAAGAGAAGCACAGATTAGCACTGTCAGACTTAGTTTGATGATTCTTAAATGTAACTCCAAATAAAAATTCTCTACAAAAGATATGAAACAAGTTAAATACTGATATCTGTCAAATAAGAAAGAGAAAGTCAAATAAGAAACATGAGAGTGAGTTGAGAGCACCTTTTTGCAATGATGTCAATTCCATGTAGAAATGGGGTATTCTGAATTCATACAGAACACTGAATTCCAGTAGGAAGTCTAAATTGCTCCAATCCTGTGAAAGATATAATTTTATGAAATTATGATATTTGAAGTGTTACTAAATAGGACAGCTACTTATTTCTTCTGATGGCTCGGAATAAACTAGAAGAAAATCAGGATATTTATTATTAAAATATAGCAATAGTAGAGGCACTGAAATATTCAAATTAAACAATAAATTGATTCATTTGCAAATGGGAAATTGAAAGTTATCTTCATCATTTTTTCCATTGTATTTCCTGAGAAAGACAGATGTACATTGTGCTCATGAAGCAAAAAATATGGTGTGCATCTCCAATTTTATTATCTATTGCAGTATATTCAGCTTTTATGAAAAATATTTAAAGCATTTCTAATGCAAGGAAAACATATCCTGATGGAACCTGAATCAAAATGAATTATACTTTGAATAGAATTAATAAACAAGATATGTAAAATATCTATTGTTATATGTTAATGACTTGTTAAAAATAGATTCCATATAAATAGATATGACTGATCAAGGAAGAGAAAATGAAATATAACACAGAATAAGAATGATATTCTAGAAATAGAAAGCAAAGGACTTGAAGCATGTTAGGAAATCAGTAGACTTACTAAAACCCAGTCTTTTCTATGAATTTGCTGAATAGTAAGCAAACAGCAAAATTCTTTATAATTAAGGTAAAGTGGTTGAAATGAGATGTAAGGGAAAAACAATTACAAAAATATAAGAAAATTGAAGAATGGAGGGCTGAAATTCAAGTGTGTAATGTGTGCTTTATGTGGTTGAATTAAGAAAGGGCTGGAAAGAGCTGAAGACGAGAGTGATCCTATAGGAAGACCAGCAGTCTCAACTAACCTGGACTCCCGAGATCTCTCAGACACTGAGTCACCAATGGTCTGGCCACAGTGAAAGAAGATGCACCTAACTCTATAGAGACTTGAGGCCTCAGGAAGTGGGGAGGGATGGTGGGGTTGAAGTAGGGCTATCCGCTTGGAAATGGGGGAGTGGAGTGGGATGAGGAGCAGTCAATATGTTTTATTAAGTCTTTCTCTTTAATATGTCTGGAGACTTGTCTTCTTCGCAGTTTTCAATTGTCTTGACTACTCTTCAGCTATGTGTTTCTATTTTATTATCTAGAGCTCTAGGAACTACAGGACCTATATAATTCTACAATCATATATTCAGGATAGATGCTTATGATCTCTGCCACAGACTTCTTGATTGTTTTGCAGTCTCCTTGCCCTTGGCATCTCCTTTGAAACTGTGCACAAGTTTCTTGAAGGTTTAATCTTAGGCGTCATTTAAACACTGCTTGGTGACATCACCTCAGCCTCAGGCAGCTATTTGATGTAGTGTCAGATGCTGCAATCCTCCCTAAATTGCATCACATTTTCTTCAGTGATAGAAATGGCCTACCGAATCGTCCTCAGACAGTAAAACTTAAAAACCAATACTAGTAGTTGCTTATACCAAATAGGCAGCATATCAAGAAGTAGACATTATTTAGATTTAGTTTAAAACAGCATAGACTATTGACCCTTGGATGCCTCTAAGGAGTGGGCCATTGTGGCTGAAGACACCAAACACTGAAGACATAGAGGTCTTCAGTGCCTGGTACTAGAAACCTAGTCAACTTTCTGGAGCTACTGAAAGCATGGACCTGAGTTAAAAAAAAATCATATACTTTGGTAGATCAGCATGGTCCCCAGCAAATTTCTAAATTGTATCCTTACACCCATACATAAGAGTAGATACCACTACACATCAAAGAAGTTTCTGTTTACAGTAAGTGAGCATTACTGAAAACCTTAACTGGACATGATGCATGGGGAGCCCAGCCTGCCAATAGATACTTCTACTTCACAATGCCTGCATCTGTGTGTCAGAAAAGCACATAAAAGATAAAAGAGGGGGTAGAAAGATTAAGAGTCAGGATGCTAGGAAGTCTGCTATGAAACATTGTCTCCTAGAAACAGATGCATAAAAAGACCAAAAAAAATGTCAATCCCAAAGTACATATTAACATGGAAGGGGACAAAGTTCATGGGGTCCCATCACTGGACAAAGAACTACAGCAACCAATGATTGCTGGGAGAAGAAAAATTAGCTTCCTCTAGGGATGAACCCAGTTAGAGGTTTTCCAGTGCAGACTAGACCAGCCTTTAAACCATATACACACAACAAAGAACAGACTAAGCAAGTTGTGTGTGTGTGTGTGTAACAATAATAAAAAAAGAAGCTATTAACTTAAGAATGGGGGTAACATATGAGGGCTTAAAGTGAGGGTATCTAGAATGGAGGGAGAAAAGGGAGAGGGAAAGTTATATAATTATTTTAATTAGAACATATTATAAATAATACCCTAACCAATTTTTGTTTGGCTATGATTATTATGATGCTGAGAGAGATATATTCCTGCACATGACCTTTAATCCAGGTCCTGAGAAATTTTTCTATACCTGGGTATAGTCCTTTTCAAACTGTATTAATCTCATTATCTTCAATGAATCAAATTCTTTCATTACTTCTGCTTTGCTTTTGCTATTCAAGATTGTCACTATAGTGAAATTGAAAATAGGTGACAGGCAAAAACCATCCCAGATGTTTTTCCATCTTTGTAGTTCCTAATGATTTAAAATTTTTGTTTCATAGACAGTCATTTTACGGTTACCTACTAATAGCACAGGCAGGGATTCCATATGCTTGCAGGCCACCATGAACAAGATAACACAAAGTTACAGCAAACGCTAGCATAAAAGAATGGTGCAACCAGTGAGGCAGAAGCAGAAGTTGTCTGCTGTGGCTGCTGATCGCACGTGGCACTCTAGTTTACTATAGACATTTTGGGCAAGTTGAAACACATTCTACAATGAGGACAAACATTATAGAATAGTATATCAATAAACCTATGAGATAGTCATTTTCTCATTTCAGGCTTTTCATGTTGTACATAATCATGAGGCTATACTATTGCAGAACAGGAAGTACAAGGAAGTTGTTCACCATCTTCCCAACATGTCGCAAAGAGAAGGGCAATATAGCATGTCAGGGTCTTATGATGGTTTGAAATCACTAGCTTGTGGAAATTTTCCACCATCATTATAATCTATAGGGACTCCTGTTGCCCGTGCAGTTCTGCAAGAACTAAAATGTTAATACATAGCACATTAATGAAGGGAGAATCATTTGATTCAGTGAAATATAAGCAATAAGGAAAGGACTGAGCAGAGAGACACAACTGAGATGCTGTGGTGAGAGGGATACTTGTACTCTGAAGCCTGGTACAGAATGGACTGGGAAGCTAAGTCACATCTGAATTTACACAGTGCATCAACGCTTCACATTATTGGCAGAATAGGTTTCACGGAAAGCAAGCTCAGCAGGCAAACCAGATTAAAAATGTAAGCTTCCTTAATTGGATCTCATCTAATTAAGAGAATTGTTTAAATGTACTTTTTGTTCTACTGTATTAAAAAAGCCTCAGATTTAAATGAACTTGAAGTATGTCAACATTATTTGGTTCTTGAACTCTAAAGGAGGCTGAAAGTCATTTGCCAGCTACGAGTTAGTATACAGGAAAACATGGACGACCTTTGCTTAAACTCACATACCCTGGTTGCAAGAAGCTACAGGAAGCTCAGCTGGGCCCACAGTGAACTCCTTCAGTTCTGTGTTTCCAGAATCCCCTAAACAAGATTTGGCTTTGGTTTATGTGGAATACAGCTTTGATTGTGAAAAAAATGAAAGTGATTTCTACTGGATAACTCATAAACTTCTAGCTCCTGGAAACAGAAAACATCACTTTTAGTTCTGACTATGTATGGTTTTCTAACATCATCTTTCATTCCATAAGAGGTTCTCCTAAGTCTGCTATTGATGACTGTAGAAGCATCAGAGCACACCATGAAATTCTGGATTCTGTGGTGAAACTAATATTTATCCATCAAATTACTAATGACTTCACTGCTCATTGAGATTGTACTGATTGGGCTGATGTTGTAGCACTTGAGATCCCCACAAACACTGCCAATCTGTTCCTGTCTGTGAATGGAAATAACAATAATCACTCTTATTTCCAAATGAGTTCTAGACTTTCCACCATCTTTGGTATGAAACATGGCAAATGAGAAATTGCTGCATTAGAGAATTGTGTTTGGGTGTATAGAAGGTATAGAAAAACTTTTACTGGAAATTAGACTCCTGACTATGTTGTGTAAGGAACTGAAAAGAAAGGGCATCTTTGGTTTAGGTAAAGACTATTTTTATAGGACTTAGTGAACTTTTAGGGAAAGCTGACTCTTACTGCTTCCAAGTGGCAACTACACTTGTGTGATGCTGAAGATACAAGTACATAGTAGAAATAAATAAAGGTCGGTTACTTCATTTGGGGGGCTTCCTGAACACTTGTTATGTGGTAGATTCTTAATGGACTAATAACAAATTCAGTCCAGAATCTACTAAAAATTATTATATGGTGCTTAGTTAGAGTTTCCATTGCTGTGAAGAGACCCCATGACCAAGGCAACTCTTTTATAGGAAAACATTTAATTTGGGCTAGCTTACAGGTTCAGAGGTTCTATCTATTGTCATCAAGGTGGGAGCATGGCAGCTACCATGCACACATGGCAAAGGAGTAACTGAGAGTTCTACATATTGATCTGACTTCAGCCAGGAGAAAAACTGATTCTTCCATACTGGGTAGAGCTTAAAAGCCCATACCTTCAAGTGAAACACTTGTTCCAACAAGGCCACACCTCCTAGCAGTACCACCCTTGATAACCACTCATTCAGTGACAATGAAATTTCATTTCAAATTCCAGTCTATAAGTTCATGGTAATTTATATGTTGATATTGCTGACTTCAGCATTTAGAATAGTGGTTCTAAACCTGTGGGTTGTGACCTCTTTGGCTATTACATTTCAGATATCCTGCATATCAGATATTTACTTTATGCTTCATAATAATAGCAAAGATGCAGTTATAGTATTGCAATGAAATAATTTAATGGTTGGGGTTCACCACAACATAAGGATTTCTATTAAAGGGTCACATATGAGGAAGTTTAAAAACAACTAATTTAGAAATTTATATAAGAAAAAAACATGAACTATTATTAGTAAATATAGTTTGTGGAAACCCTGAAGAAATAGAGAACAAGTTTGTACTGAAATAGAGCATGTTGTAACTAGAAGTGGTAAGATGTTATTAACTTTTTCATAGTCATGATGCCCAAATGATCACATATCATGAAAATTAATTACTGATATTTCCAAGAATATAATTATATATGAATATTCTATACAGAGTATCAAAACTTGACCATATTATCACCAAAGATATTAAAATATTTTTCAGTTTCAAGCCTCATTTCTTTGCAGTGAGCTATTCTGGCATCAGTCTTAAAGACCTGGGACATGACTTTGGAATCTAGGTGGCCCATGGTATGAGTAGGCCTGTCTTGTGTCACTTTCTTCACACCTGAATGTGACACTAAATTGTGCTTTTAGAGACTGCCATCTCACTTAATTTTCTTCTGGAACAAAGTTGGGACCTAAGACTGTTGAGAGAATAAGCCTTTGAAAAAATCCAGGGTCTCTGAGGTCTCATCATATCTAATCCATTTCCCACTTAGAACAAGCAGGGAAGATGAATTATGCATTTTATAAGCTTGTTGGCATAAGATTTAAGAGCTGTTGGGGTACATACAGCTGTTCAATAGTAATTTAGAGTTATTCCATAAATATTGGATATTTTACCACAACAGTTATTTCTCCTTTCACTCTAAAGATAGTCATTTTTCATCTGAAATTTCTGCAGTATATTTTATATTGGGAAATATCTCTATAATCATTTTCCATTAAACATGTTTAATGTGGCATTGCAACGTGGTCCTAACTTTACTCATAGATCTTATTGTTCATCCCTCTTATAGCATTTATTTGAAAGGCAGTTGTTTTTCTTCTGAAGATACAATTTATTCTTATTAAGTCAATGAAAAAATAAATATTATAGCAAAAGTTCAAGAGACAGGAAGCTACAGCTGGTCTTTCCCAGTGGCTCATTTCCAGTCCCAGGAAACCTATCCATCACCACTGAAAGGAGTCACAAGACATTTAATATGACATAAGACTTGCCAAAGTCTTAATAAAAATTATATTGTCTTGAGTTCTATTTTACATCAATGATTTTTTAATTCTATAATCCCTGATTTCTAGTCATAGATAGTCTTGAAATTAATTTATTTGGCCATGTGACCTCTAGCTCAGAGCTATACTATACTAAATGATAGGAAGGAAATGTATAGTAGGCAGCTACATGAAGCTTCATGCAGTGTAACTGAACTAAACTCTAGAAATCTTATGAGAACATCTGTAGTATTTATTCTCACTTAACTAGCTGTCCTAATACGGGGTGCGCATCATACCATCTGATTATTACTCAGAGCTCTTGGAAAAAAATTTCAACAGTTTTTGTTGTTATGTTTTATGATTTTATGTTAGGCCTGTTAACAAAATGGGTTTACATAGGACACTTTATAATACAAGCTTGCAAGTATTTTCATGGTAATTTAACATGGGCTGAAATTAAAATTTAGCCATAATATTGGAATGTAATTTGAAAATTGACCTGGTTTTGTATTTGCTTTAAAACAGAGTCTGACTGTGTTCAGTCCAGACCTACTTGTCCTATCTGGCTTTGTGCTCACCATTCTCATCCTTGGCCTCAATTGGCTAGTGATGTTGTGAGCTCAGAGTCTAATGGAGCCATGCCCCATTCTTTTCACATGTGTGTAACAATTCTGTGTCACTTCACCATTATGTATTCGTTTCATAAGCCTTGAAGAAACCTAATTTTTAAATGTTTATGAGAATCTTGGGATTGGCATAAGATTTTGAGAATAGCATGTTGCTAAATTCATTTTAATAAAGTTAGGGAGTAGGTCGAATTTGTCTGAGATGAATGGGCAGACTATGAACTGAAGAGATGAAGGGATCCAAATGGGGCAAAGTGAAGAAGAGAGAGACAAACAAAGCAACTGGCTGAAGTAAATGACAGGAATCCAAATAAAAAAGCATATGACATCATTATCCCTTTACCTGCATGTTCCTGGTAGGCACTAGAAAGAAAGCCCAAGGAATAAAGGAAAGGGAAGTCACACAGGCACAGACAAGAAAATCAGCAGGACAGGTGAAACAAGCAAGCAAGTGCGTTCTGCATTTTGAACAGTGTTAGATAGGAGTTCGTGGGCTGATTCTGATGAGCTTGCTTAGAGGAAAAATTTCACACTCTCAATTTCCTCACTTGCTTTATATTTTATGGTGGAAAGGTATGAAGCTGGTATGAAATAGGACAATTACAAAGGTTATTGTACTTAAAATGCAAACATTGACACATTTTTTTTCTTTTTGTGATTCCAGATCTAAAGTGCAGATCAGGTGACGGAGCCTTTGTGAATTAGACAATTTTCACGTAGCACAAATCTAGGCATTTTTAAAAAGTAATCTTCTTGATTAATAGGTTTGCTCTGTGATATGTTTAGATTTGATAACTGTGTGCTGAAACGAATAGCCATGGGTATAGTTAGAGATGAAGTTATCAATTTGAGAGGCAACAGAGCAAGAGAAATGTCTAGTTATATATCAAAATATCCCCACCACATGTAGATGATGTAATACTCTTGGTAATGAGGCATTTTATTCACTGTTTGAAGAGCGTGTATTCTGATTATTCAGCCATTTCTCCCCATAAAAGCAAAACAATAAGTTCAAGGACATTTTAAATAGAACATTAAGCAATCTCAAGTGTTTTAATGAGAATGAGGGCCTTTGTGTGTCAGGAGATGGCAGAGCAATGAGTTGCTACATTACAAATAACATCTACAGTGACACAAAGAAAGGATATGTGCATGACCTGTCACCCGTTCCAGCCAGAGTACGTATAAAAACCTAGCCTGCACAGGCTCACACTCACACTCACACTCACACTCACACTCAAGACCTTCCCTTGCACAGAAAACCATAACTACCACTCTTGACACCATGAGTTACTACGGCAGCTACTATGGAGGCCTGGGCTTTGGTTTCCATGGCTTTGGAAACCGTGGTTATGGCTTTGGCTGTGGCTGTAGCTTTGGAGGCTATGGTTCTGGCTCTGGCTATGGAAGATATGGGTATGGCTACCGCCGCCCATTTTATTATGGAGGATATGGATTCTCTAGCTTCTACTGAAATTCATTCAAGAGGAACCAGCGTCTTAAACATAAGACTATTACCCCAAACTCATACAAGGACTAAATTAAATGAACATGCTTACTGTGAACCAAATCAAAAAGAAAACAATTTAATATCTAAGCCTTTGAGACAAACATTTAGCATGTACACCTTTGAGGGAGTGCTTGACGTCCTGTAATGCTCCATTTTATTTCCCCTGATGTTTCTTCTGTCATGTCTTAAATGTAGACTTTTTGGTGTTTTGCAATAAATTATCCTAACTTATAACTGTGTTTATGGCTCTTATATTAATGCCCTTTTGTAATATACTTGGTAACATACTTAGCAGGCTTTTTTCAGTGTTTACGCTAACATAAGCTTACCTAGGAAACCACTTAAAAAGATTTCTCAGTGGATGAGGTGGAAGAGTGTTCACTGCACAACTATTGGGATCTGAGTTTCAATCACTAGGACATACGTAAAAGCCCAGTGTAGTGGCACATTTATGATCACAGTGATGGGTCAGGGGGTAGGGCGAAGTGAAGCTTCAGAGCACTGCATCTCTATCGGGGACTGCAAGCCCTTAGAAGGGAATCAAGCCCATCAGAAAACACAGATATTCACATTATGATCCCAACAGCAGAAAATCTATAGTTGTAGCAACAAAAAATAATTTTATGGTTGAGGGTCACCACAACATAAGGAACTGTACTAAAGGGTCGCAGCATTGGTGAGGTTGAAAACCTCTGCTCTAGAGCTTGCTGGTCAGCTTACCTACCCAAACCAAACCAAACCAAACTGAACTGAGCCAAACCAAACTGAACCAAGTATAACAAGGCAGGACATTTTGGGTTCTGTAAGAAACACTGTTTCAAGAGAATAAGGCAAAGGATGATGGAATATGTCTGTCAGTATGTATGTATGCCTTTCTCTGACCTTTGCACATGTGGAGATAAGAAACCCCTAACACACACACACACACAAACACACACAAACACACACAAACACACACTACACACATACATTACACACACACAGACACATACACATGCACATACAAACACACATAATATAATATCATAGTAGCATTCTGTAGTACTCAGTTGCCTGTGAAGAAAGTGCAGTACTACATGGTAGCACTCTATATAATGTGATAATATATTATGTACAATATGGGCCCAGTAAATCAGGGACTAAATTAAAAGAAATGTTAAGAGCATATTTGTACTAATTTGCTGATAGTTCCTTACCATGTATTTGTATCATATTCATTCCAACTAGTTCTGCAAAATCCTCCCAGAACAATCCCATTTCCATAATCCCCACCTTTGTTCCTTCTTTTTGTAAAACAACCCCTACTCTGCCGCAACATTTGTATTGTATACCTATGCTGGTCTGAGCACAGGGCACTATCCTCTGACTCTGGCCCGGCCTGGTGGGAGTGTTCAAGCAAAGGAGAAAGGGTGCAATCAGGGAGGGGGAAGTACAACAGCCACCCCTACTCTGATGCTGCTGTCCCAGCCACTGCTGCAGTGGCTCTGATTTGCTACACTGTGCAGTGCCAGCAGAGGGTATGGCTAGCAAGTGGAGGTGCAGAGGAGCTTCTATCTGTGAAAGCTTAGGAAGGGCATTCTCTTCCTAGGAGGTGTGACAGCTCTTATAGGACAGATGGTCTCAGGCAATGGAGTATTTTTCACTCCTTTATTCCTTCTGGATAAGATCTTACAGCTTTGGGGTGGGTTGGGGCCTTATTGGCTTGGTCTGAGATGTTAGGAATGTCTTGTCTACATGTGGAGGGACTTGTGGGTGCTGCCTCTAAATGACTGATGGTCACAATTCTTTCTATGGGGGTGGGGGGGCTGTGGCTATGTGACAGGAAACTGGTGTCAGGAGCTGGTGAAGCTCCTGCCCTCCATTTGGGTATCTGGGGCTTCCAAACTAGCTCAATTTTACCAGGCTTCCTGTCACGGTTCACAGCCAAAGAAACAGCTAAGTCCAGTTCAATGAGCAGAGGGATGAAGATCTCTCTCTTCTTTTGGCTTCCTCCCACCTGCAAGGTGAGTACTTCAGGTTTGTAGAGATAAACCCAGGAAACAATTATCAAAGGGATGCAGGAGCCTTGGGAAGGGGGTTAATACAGGAACCTGTTAGTGCCTTTGTACCCAAGCAGAGCAGGAGGATTAACACACACTGATTTGGTGGCAGTGGTGATGTCACAGGCACTATAAGATGGGGTTTCATGGAGGGTCCTACAAGGCAAAGTGAGGGAGGTTGGTTGAAAAGAGGAATGTCTTGTGCTTTCCTTGTGGGTAAGGGTCCATGGAGTTCATAAAGGGAAATCTTAATGGGAAGCGTTACTAATAGTGGTGGGGAAAGAGAAACCCAGGAAATTCAGAGGGAGGAGTTGTGATGGGTGGTTAAGGGAAGGAGGTCTGCTGCAAATTGGATGTACTGTACAGGAGAGGGTAGCTTGAAGATCCTTCTGAGGTAGATTTTTGTGTTGAGTATTCATATGGGTAAATACTGATTTGGAGGCAGGAACAAGCTCACAGGAGACATGTAGGTCAGTTATGAGATATTCAACATAGCTATTAGGATAAAGTTTACCATTACTCTGATACACCAATTTTCATCCCATCTTATGGAAAACTGAAAATTAGTTTCGAGGTTGGTGAGCAGAGTGTCACCATGGCTGGTAGGTTCCATTCTGCATCTCTAATATCTGCAATCTCCATATGTGGAGACCTCCTGGAGACATTCACCTGTGTCTCAGTAAGGAAAGCAGAGGAAAGAGCTAGGGGTAGTGGAGATGGAATCCAGGTGTAGGGGGATCTAAGTCCAAGCTCAGCATGCTTCAAGTGTGCAATCCTGGGTTCTGATGATTTTGTTGTATCTATTTTAGGTTTCCCTAGCAAAGAATCTCCAGTGGTAGGTGTTGAAAAGGCTAGGGAGAGGCTGGGTACTAGCAGAGTCAGTATGAAGGATGACAAAAACAGCCATGAGAAGGGAGCTTGTGCAGCAGCAGTCACAAGGATATATATATATATCAACACAGGCTAGACTTGATTTGGTTAGGGTGATAGGGGAGGGAGGGTATGGGAAAAGTTGGGAGAGAAGTATAAATATGATTTATTTGAAGTGTATGAAATTTTCAAAGAATAAATAAAAACATTATCTTAAAAAGAAATTCAACATATTAAACTCTATCTGCTTCCAAGTAAAAACTGAGACATACAGCAGGAGTAAATTCCTTTTGCTTAGCTAAAAACATGTTTACTGAATTCTTTCAATGATAAGAAAAATAATGTTAAAGCAACATATCATTGAATATTCGTTCAAAATAAACAGTGTTTGGCAAATCCATGTCCGGCTATCTTCCTAATCTGAAGATGTACAAATTGCTGGTGTTTTTATGAATTATATGCATCTAGAAATGCTGTACATATCATTGTGAAAAATTAAAGCCTACTTTCATTAGGGTATCAGGTAATATACATTGGTGCTGTAGCTGTCTCGTAGACTTATGAAATTTAACCAAACTCCCTGTAATGAGAACCTTTAGTTACCCATCAGGCAACAAAACAGTTATTTCTGGGATTTCCATCACTTCTATTTATGCATTTGCGATTGCAAATGTGGAATAAAACATCAGCTTTTTTCTTGAGGGAAAAAAGTGTGTAATTTTGTTACAAAAACAAAGTTTAATTTCTTGTACTGATACTCAGTAACAGCAAGACAGAAATACATTCCCTACTATGAAGCTGCTGTCTCAGAGCTCGCTGCTTTCTGTCTTAGATAGGAAAGACTCTCCAGAAAGGCAAATATTAGGTGAAGTTAAAAAAATTGCATGGGCATGTTAAATCCAGATCAGAGCCCCATTTCAGGAACAATGAACCACTCTGCTTCCTCTACTCTTTCTTCATTACTCTCTGCTCACATTACATTCTGCTCACTGTTTGCTGTAACCAAAAGAAGCATGAGATATTTATGATTGCATGTTTCTTCGTAGGATTTAATTGTAGCTAACTGTCCCTATTTAAAATATTACCAACAAATTACACCATTCTATCATAAAATCATGGAGTTTTTGATTGGGAAAATGAGCTATAATAATTGCCAACTCCAAAATTTACTTCTAAAAATAATTTTCAAATAAAATAAGTATAATAAATAAATAAATAAGTAAAATAAATCTGAAAAAAAACAGAATCATTTTCTGAACAACACGTTTCTCCTGATAAAGGAAGACCTCCCCTTTCAAGATCACTAATAGAAACTACACTAGCAAGTTTGATGAAGTCAGAATTTTACCTGAAGCAATATGGTTTCTAAGTGGTTAGTGGCATTACAACCTGAGGAAACATTATATCTCAACAGAATCAATTTGAATACAGCACTTGCACTCCTAGCATAATAACATTTTATCATATTTATCCCACCAATTGTCAGGTTTCATTGATTTAAGATAAAATTAAGCTGTGGAACACTTACATAAGATGTAATATATCATGGGATCATCAGCCCCCAAAGAAGCAAAGATCTGGCAGGGTTACACCATTAGAACTTTTTGATTGATTTGCAATTTTTATAGCTTCTAATAGACTAAATGAGAAAAAAATTTACATGAATATATATATATGTGTGTGTGTGTGTGTGTGTGTGTGTGTGTTTGTGTGTGTGTCATCCCAAAATGAGACACGTTTTGAAGACACTAAACAAAGAAATGAAAATAACACATGAGACCCAAAAGTTTATAAATCTGGACAACATTATAATTGTAAAAGATAAACATAATATATTGAATATTATCATAATCAGCAATTGATTAAGGGCCAGGAGGAGCTTTCCATAAAGAAGGCATCTGTTTCCACATCTGATAGCCTGAGTTTGATTTTTGGAATCCACATGGTGGAAACAGAAAACAGAAAACTATCTCCTGAAAGGTTTCTTCTTTTGACTCACTAGTTATGGCTCTCTCTCTCTCTCTCTCTCTCTCTCTCTCTCTCTCTCTCTCTCTCTCTTTCTCTCTCTTTTTCAAATACTTGTAGTAGCAAAATGAAAAGATATCTGTTTATTACATGGAAATTATTTTTAAATGAACAATATTATTCTGAAAAATTACTTTTATCAGAAAAATCTTCTAAAAATCTCCATAGAAATATCTCCTATAAATCAATGATAGGACATTCTAAAACTCAGCTAAAAATGAATAAAATACTTGATCATGAAATTCCAAAAAATGGGATAGTCAAATGGCCATTACTCAGTTTTTCAAAACAATTGTATCTTAAAATTTGTAGAGAAATGAATGGAACTAGGGAAAGAATTACCCTAAATGAGGTAATCCAGTCCCAGAAGGACAAACATGGCATATACTCATTTATAAGTGAATATTAGCTGTAAAGTGAAAGATAATCATGTTATCGTACACAGGCTCTGAGAGAATAAGTAACATGGGGGGCTTAAGGGGGATGTAAGAATCTCTTTGAGAAGGGAAAATAGAATAGATTTCAAGGGTGGACCAGGCTGTGTGGAGTTGGGAATAGGAGGAATAAGGTTTTGGGGAGAAAGGGAAAAAATACTTGGAGAAACTGAAATTGTGGGGCATTTCAGGGACAAGGTAGAAACCTAGTTGTAACAGAATTACTTTTAATATGAATGTAAGCAGTGAATTAATCCAGCAGCTATATTTCTTTACCTTATGCTAGTCTCCAATAACCACACAGAGAAACCAAGACTTATTTAAATAAGTCACCTCAATAGCTGAGCAGCTAACTATTCTACCTTAACCTACTATGCTAATCTGACTACCTCCCAACTCCATCCCATGATACTTGGATCTTATTATTGATTTGGCCCTTTGGGCTTCAGGTGTGTTTCCATGATCTCCCTTTCTCTCTCTCTCTCTCTCTCTCTCTCTCTCTCTCTCTCTCTCTCTCTCGGCTTTCTCATGGATATAATTCCTTCATCCTCTCAACTGATATGATCTCCCTCGCTCTCTTTCTCCCATTCTTCCATTCTCCCTCCCACCATGATGGCTAGTGGACATTCTGCCCTATTCTCTTGTCCAGCCATTGGGTGATCATTATTTATTTAAAAGACAAGGAATAAAAGGTAAGAATTGTATATAAACTTGAGACAGGAGATTTTTGGTATAGGCATTATACTGCCACCATATCTGGATTAAAATAAGATAGGAGGACAGAGAAACCAGTATTTGAATAACACAAAGGTAAACTTCACAGTGAACAAAACATCATGCCTATATTTACCAAATGGAAATTCTATGGAATCTATGAAAATAACACTAGCAGAGACTCCTAGTAATAAGGGACATGGAGCCTGGACTGGCCATCATCAGTAACCAGGCAAGGGCTCAAGTGGAGGGATAGGGACACTAACCCTTCTACAAAACCTTCCTCATAGTGTTTGCCCTACATGGAGAGTGTGCTGGGACTGGAGACTACCAGTATCATCATCAAAGAGACCAGAGAGTCTTTATCCAACAACTGAAGGAAAATGATGCAGAGTCCCATACCCAAAGCATTAGGCAGAGCTTAGAGAATCCTGGAGAGGAGGTGAGGTGAAGGGCAGAAAGAACCAGAGATGTCAGAAACACATGAGAACATAACCCACAGAAATAACTGACTTTGTCTCATGGGAACTTGAAGAGATCAGAGAGCCTGTAGAGGTCTGACCTATGTCCTCAGCATATGTGTTGTGGCTGAGTAGCATTTGTTTGTCTGTTTGTTTATTGTGGGATTTCTAACAATAGGAGCTGGGACTGTTCCTGACGTGTGGGACCATTTCTCTCCTATTGGACTACTTCGTCCAGCCTTGATGTGACGGTATATGCCTGGTCTTATTGTATCTTGTCATGTGGTATTCGATTGATGTTCCTTGGAAGCCTGTTCTTTTGTGAGGGGAAGAAGAGGAAGTGGATCTGGCGAAAAAAGAAATGGAAAAGAGGCTGGAAGGGAGGACAGGGAGGGGAAATTGTGGTTGAGATATAATGTATGAAAGAAGAATATAAACAAATAAGAAAAGGAAACAAAACTCACATCCAATGAGATTTTTCGTGAGGTTGAGAGACAAGCTTTGTCAGAGATGAAGATCAAACGCATGGTACAACTTCGATGATTGCTGTCATAGTTTCAGTTCTGTTATTATGATCAAATATTTCTCCAAAGTCAACTTAGGGGACAAACAGTTTAGTTTAGCTCACAGTTTCAGATTGCTCTCCATCACTTCAGGAAGTCAACACAGTAACTTCAGACAGGGTAGGTCCAATCCACATCCGGAAGCAGAGAGTATACAAACATACATGCTTATTTCTTAGCTCACATCGTCTACTCTTATATACTCCAGGACCCAGGGAATTTTGACACACATAAAATTAGGCCATGTCTTCCAACATCAATTACTATGAATCAAGACAGCAATCAAAAGAAGCCTTACTAGTACCCACTGGCTACCCAACACATGAAATGGGCAAACAGAGAACAGTAACACCTGACATGCAACCAGATTTAGCCATGGTTGCAGTCATCACAAATGAATTGAAAGGAGCTGTAATATGATGTGCTCAAAAGATATGCCCACAGGTACAATAGTGACATTATAGAAGAGTGTTTGCCCATATGGCTCTTTGTTTTTAAATGCTTTTTGTTTTGGTTTTTGAGAGAAGGAAATAACATTAATTTAGGCAGAGAAGGAAAAGAGTAGGATGTGATAGAAATATACTGCATGCAAATCTAAAGGAATCAATTTAGCATACCCATGCATACATATACATGTGTGGCATGTGTGTAAAATCTTCTTTTTCCAAGAGTATGCTCCCACAAACATGAACAGAAGCCAACTTGGTATAGACAATTTCTCACTGAGACTTTCTCTCAGGTGATGGAAACACTTAGTTATTTTACCAAACAACAGTAGGGTGTTAATTCAGTCTCAACCCCATCACATGTAAAAGTCTCTAAATAACATGTCTTAATCATATGTCTATATGGAAAAATTATATTCACATATTATAGAAGGGAGATTAGCAATTCTAATTATGAAACGTTCATTACATTTCATATGAGGGTGTATGTAGCGTATATGTCTTAAAAGAAATGACTGTAATCATTCTTATCTTGAGGATGTGAGATGGTGCAGTGACTGCCCATACAACAAAGTCAGATGGAGGATGTTGGCTTGTGAAATGGTATTGGCCACACCAGGATTATATAAATATAAACTTTGAGATTCTATAGCTACTGTTTCAATGACTGAGATGAGTAAGCAGCTAGTTGGTGTGTAGCTTATACTGCTTGATAAGGGAATATTCCAGATATGAAAACAAGGGTGTAAGTATAGTTCATGTTATCTATCATGGTGAACAATTTGAAATTTATGACAATTCTGGAATTTTTATTGCTATTTTTGGATCACAGTTGGATGCAGTTCACTGACAGAGTCAGAAGTCAGTCATAAGGGATAGGAGTATAAACAATTCATCAAATGTCATGCTTAAATGTTTACTGTGCAGTTCATCACACCATGGGTTATACTTAAGAGCAAAGGGAGATGAAATACACTGAGGGTTTTATGCTCTTTTGAAGTTAGAAGCCATTTAAACTTCTTTTTTATTTATATACATTCAGCAAATTATACAAGCCAATGAGAGGCACAGTCCTTACTGGTTAGTACTAGAATCTGGAATCTACTTAATAGTTATGAACAATGATGATCTAACATACTGGATAAAAAGGCATAGAAGAGGCAAAGAGCACATGAAATTTTTATCATGAAAATGTACATACAAGAAGAGAAAAGAAGTAAGTATATTGATTCACATATATTTATATGATTATCATATATATGATATATATGAATAATAGCTATGAAATTGAATAAAATCAGATGGTTCTCAAATTTTTATTTGACATGTTTCACCATAACATACAGACATGTATAAGGACACAGTATGGGTGATATTCAGAAAATGATATTAACATACATATCAGAATAAGTTAAGTTCCAAACACTGACAGTGACACATGCTGCCTTGGATGTGGAGCCAGGGGAATGTCTCCTCCTGCCAGGAATGCAAATGAACATAGCACAGTATGAAGATTCTTTGGCAATTTCCTACCAAGTAAACATATTCTTCACATGTAATTTTCCTCCTCCAGATGAGCTGAAACTTTATGTGCACATGAAATATAAACAAATGACTTATTGTTTACATAGTTAACAGAACTGTATAACAATAAGCATGTTTTTAATGAGTAAGTAGATAGACAACATGTTATTTTTATGAGACAGAATCATATCCAGAGATAAAACAAAAAATGAGTTATCAAGAAACAAACAAACAAAAAAGACTCCTAAAAAGTATTTGGTTAAATAAAGAAGTCATGCTGGAAAGGTATGTTACTATATGACTCTGACATGATAGTCTGGCAAAATAAAGAGCCACAAATAACAATAAGCAATAAAAGCTCAACATTTTCCAAGAGAATGGGAGGTGTACTGAGGGATAACTGTATGAAAAAGGAAAGTGTTGAGGATCTTTCCAGTTTCCATCTGTGCCTGGAGCTGACACTGTGCTACAGATCTCCTTACCCAAATCATTCCAGGAGAGAGCTGGTCTCCCAGTATTGCTGATTTACCTGAGAGGACAGGTAAGACCACAATTTCTGCTCAAACACCAGGCCCAAGAGAGATCTGCCCAGAGCCCTCAGGGCACAGGAATTGAGGAGCAGCCTGGGAAAGAATCTTTCTGGTTTTTATCTGCACCCAGAGCTGACCCTGTGCCACACCTCTCCATACCCAAATTCCTCCTGGAGAGAACTGATCTCCCAGGAGTGCTGACACACAGGCTTACAAGAGGGTCAAGCTACATTTAAAGACAGCAAGACCAGCTAACACCAAAAATAACCAGATGGTGAGAGGCAAGAGCAAGAACATAAGTAACAGAAACCAAGGCTACTTGGCATCATCAGAACCACAGCAAGTCCTTGATATCCTAACATACCAGAAAAGTAAGACTCTGATTTAAAATCACATCTCATGATGATGAGAGAGGACTCTAAGAAGGACATAAATAACTCCCTTAAAGAAATACAGGAGAACACATGAAAACAGGTAGAAGCCCTTAAAGAGGAAACACAAAACTCCCTAAAATAATTACAGGAAAACACAGCCAAATAGGTGGAGGAATTAAACAAAACTGTCCAGGATCTAAAAATGGAAGTAGAATCATTAAAGAAAACTCAAAGGGAGACAGCACTGGAGATAGAAAACCTAGGAAAGAGAACAGCAGTACAGGAGTCACAAGCATCACCAACAGAAACAAGAGAGAGAAGAGAGAATCTCAGTGGCAGAAGATACAATTCAAGAAATAGACACAACAGTCAAGGAAGATAGAAAGAGAAAAAAAACCCTCCTATTTCAAAACCAAAGCATTCAAGAAATCCAGAAGATAATGAAAATACTCAACCTGAGAATAATACATATAGAAGAGGGTAAAGACTCTCAACTCAAAGGCCAGCAAACGTTTTAAACAAAATTATAGAAGACTTTCCTTACTTAAAGAAAGATTACTGTGAACATACAAGAAGCCTACAGAACACCAAACAGGATCAGAAAATAAATTTCTCCCACCACAAAACAGTCAAAATACCAAATGTACAAAACAAAAAATATTAAAAGCAGTAAGGGAAAATGGTCAAGTAACATATAAAGACAGACCTATTAGAATTACACCAGACATCTTAACAGAGACTAAGAATGCTAGAAGATCCTGAGTCAATGTCATACAGACCCTAAGAGAACATAAATGCCAGCCCAGGCTACTATACCCAGCAAAACTCTCAATTACCATAGATGGAGAAACCAAGATATTCCATGACAAATCCAAATTTACAAAATATCTTTCCACAAATCCAGCCCTACAAAGGATAATAGATGGAAAACTCCAACACAAGGAGGGAAACTACACCCTAGAAAAAGCAAGAAAGTAATCTTCTTTCAACAAACCCAAAAGAAGATAGTCACACAAATATAATTCCACCTCTAACAATAAAAAATAACAAGAAGCACCAATCATTATTCCTTAATATCTCTTAACATAAATGGACTCAATTCTCCAATAAAAAGATATACACTAACAGATTTGATATATAAATAGGACCCAGCATTTTGCTGCATAAAGGAAATGCACCTAAGTGACAAAGACAGACACTACCTCAGAATAAAAGACTGGGAAACAATTTTCCAAGCAAATTGTCCCAAGAAACAAGCTGGAGTAGCCATTGTAATATTGAATAAAATCGAATTTCAACCTAAAGTTATCAAAAAAAAGGAGAGAGAGAGAGAGAGAGAGAGAGAGAGAGAGAGAGAGAGAGAGAGAGAGAGAGAGAAAAGGACACTAAATACTCATCAAAGAAAAAAATTTACCAAGATGAACTCTCAATTTTGAACATCTATGCTCCAAATGAAAGAGCACCCACATTCATAAAAGAAATTTTACTAAAGCTCTAAGAACACATTGTATGTCACACAATAATAGTGGGAGACTTCCATACCCCACTCTCATCAATGGACAGATCATGGAAAAGTCCTCCTGAGTGTGGTAACTCAGTCACACACACACACACACACACACACACGGTATGTGCTCATTGATAAGTGGATATTAGGCAAAGAGCATGAAATACCCATGATACAACTCATGGACCACTTGAAGCTTCAGAGTAAGGAAGACCAAAGAATGGATGCTTCAGTTCCACTTAGAAGTGAAAACAAAGTAATCAAGGGAAGTTGAGAGTCGGAGGGACTTGGACAGCTGTCTCCTGATACAGCTGTCTCCTGAGACGCTTTGCCAGATCCCGACCAATACAGATGGGGATGCTCGCAGCCAATCGTTGGACTGAACACAGGGACCCCAATAGAGGAGTTAGGGGAAGGACTGAAGGAGCTGAAGGGACCTTTTCTGGCATCAATGGGAGGAGAGGTTCTTGGTTCTGTGAAGGCTTGATGCCCCAGTATAGAGGAATGCTAGGGCAATAAGACCGGAATGTGGGTGGGTGGGTGGGTGGGGGGTAACACCCTCTTAGAAGCAGGGTAAGGGGGATTGGAATAGGGGGTTTGTAGAGGGGAAACAGGGAAAGGGGATAACATTTGAAATGTAAATAAATAAAATATCCAATTAAATAAAAGAAATATTTTTTTAAAAATTTAAAAATGTAATTCCCAATTCCATTTCCCCCTAGCTTAGCATCAAAATACTTTTGAAAATATAAAATAATTTCATAATTCTCTTCATAAATTTAAAAGTACTTGTAGGCTTATATTATTTCATAAATCTATACTTTCATGTATTAAAACTTAATTTCTAGATTAACAAAAGAAAATGTGGATTGTTTTTAACTCAGGGAAAATGTTTTATATGATATTGGGTTCACGTTTTTATGACCCCATAAGGTTGTCAAAGCCCATCAAATGCAAAACACAACCATGAACTCTGGTTGAACTGTGAGGTTTGGGTAATGACAGTCTATCAGAATTACCCTACCCTCTGTGATAAGTGTGCAATGTTATTGAAATATCTTTATAGAGGTACACTATTGGGGGTGTTATAGGGACATCATGTTGATGTTCATTTTTCTGAAGTGTAAAATTGTTCCAAACATAAAGTTAATTAATAAGGAAAAGAGTAACATTAAATAACAGAAACCTAGTTTAAGAAATGGCAGTTAAAATAAAGACAAATGTAGATAACAAGATGCTGGGCTGTTTTGGCAATACATTACATAGATGTGCAGAGGACAGTTTCAGAATTTGAGGTATTTTTCATGAGTTTTAAAGCCATTCTTAAAACAATTTTTATAAGTCTTCAGTTTTAGATCTTTTTCTTCACACCATTGCCAAAGTGTATAGAGCTATATTGTAATAAAGCTGAACTACAATAAACCAAGTGTAAGCTTTAAATATGATACCAACATTAGTTCACCAACTGTAAATGCCAAATGGAACAAAGTGTAAAACAAATGGTAATTATGTTGCATAATATCCTAACACTGGCAAAAGAAAAATAGACCTTCCTTTGTATCTAGAGTGCCTTACTCTTCAAACACAGCAGAGCTGATGCTTTTTGACTTTCATGTGTGTTCTACCCAGTTCCCCAAAACAGATTAGTAATTTACATTAGAATCTGAGGAAATACTTTTAGTGGGTAAGGGAGAGTGCAGAGCTTCAAATTGAGCATAATCCTTTGATTATGTGTAACTCAAGCATCTAAGAGAAACCAGACATGAATAGATGTAATTGAGAATGAAACATTGTTAGATGTGAATATTCTAACATGCCAGGTATGAGGAGTTCTATTAGGGGGGTTGGTCTATCCAGACTTTGAAGATGCAACAACTCTATCTCATTAAGTGATGAGAGGAATTTTAAGAGCCATGCTAATTTGGCAGCTAAGCACATTCAATAGTTTAATGAATGTAAAGGAGGCTTGCCTTGCCAGTGGACAATGTAGCAAGGAGTAGTTCTGAGTAATTTTAATTAAAGTCAGATGAGGCAAAAAGAAGGAAGGCATAATACATGTCACATGTTCTTCTAAGGGTATATAAGTGTGCCTCAAATGAGAGCATTTGTGCTCAAGATCTTCCCTTGAACAGTATACCAAGCTCTCCACCTCAGACACCATGAGTTACTACAACAGCTACTATGGAGGCCTGGGCTATGGCTCTAAAGGCTTTGGGGGCCTGGGCTATGGCTATGGCTGTGGCTATGGCAGTTTCCACAGACTGGGCTATGGCTTTGGTCACAATGGAGGCTATGTATATGGCTCTGGCTATGGAGGATATGGACATGGCTCTGGCTATGGGGGATATGGATATAGCTCTGGCTCTGGCTCTGGAGGCTTTGGAAATGGCTATGACCGCCCACTTTCCTATGGAGGATATGGATTCTCGACCTTCTACTGAAGAGCGTCCTGGGAAACCAATGAGATCATAAGAAGATTAGCCATATCAATCAAACATTGAATCTATATTACTGTGGACTAAGACAAGAAAATCTGAAGAATTCACGTCTTAAGAGGGATTACCATGCTTATAGATACTCCCTATTTTAATATGTATAGAATATTCTGGTTTAGTTTGCAATAAATTATTCTACTGGAAATCAGCATACGTTGCACTTATTTACTTATTTCCTCATGAAAATGCTGTCTCTGGATCTTGTTTTATGTTTTGTTTATTGAGCATTTCCAAATAAGCCATTTCATTTCAAGATAGATTTGTCTACCAATTCATCTAGTCAAGACATATAAATTTGCAAGAATTCACTCACTTTTCATATTCAGATTCTAATTCTCTTTCTATTTAGTATTTTCTGCTTTAATTACTGTTGTTTAGTTTGGTATGAATACAAATGAGTAGTAAGTAATGTGGTCAGACTTGCTTATTATTCATGGGTACAGATTCCTTTTTCACCCAGCTAGGGTGAGCTCTTTTTAGTCCATATTTTCAAAGTGTCTTATCACTTTAATAGACTTCATCAGAACAATGATATTCTAGTGACTTGATTAGAGTTTGACATTGTTTGACAGATAGTAACAATAGACATTATTTTTCAAGTTACTAATACTATCTATCTATAATATTGATAGGTATTACATATAATAATAAACAAGAGTGATCTACATAACATGTATTAAAAAGTGCAATGCAGAGTTATTATGCTATTGGCTATTGGTTTATTGCTTCTGTGGATCTCTGCAGGAATAAAGGGAAAGATTTAGAATATCATATATTCTGGGCAACAGATATGGTTATCTTATGGATAACACATTACCACAGTTCATCCGACTCTAAGCAGGTAAATAATTTATAAATCCAAGTAAGTAAAACATGACATTCTAAAACCCAGGTGTTTTATTTGTAAGTTTGTGGCTTCAGCTTAAATTAATGAGGGTAAAATATTGAAATTACTATGTTTTTCAATCAGAATTTAAAAAGAAAAGAAGCAGAATGATAGTAATGTGTAATATTATTGTAAATTCCTGAATGTGTTTTTGTGCATGTATATGAATATATGTGTAATGTGCTTGCACACACACATATGAAGTTGAGAGGCTATGTGAAAGCCAGAGATCACAAATATTTAACCTACAGCTATAGATAAAAATGGTCAAAACCATCTCATATTCTCAAAGTCAAATTTAAAAATATTCTGGTATTCCAACACAGATAACAATGTTCAAATCCAAGATCATGAAAATTATCTCTATGGGTAAGGACATAGAGCAGAGATTACTTATCTTTAAACTTAAACTTGAGGCTACCTGTGAGTAAAGATTAGGCAAACTTTACAGCAACCTCAAGTATCTATGCACATGAACAGTATCTTAAGGACTGCTGAGAGTCCTTTACATCTCAAATATTATCTCTTCTATGCTACCTTTTTACAACACGGATTTTTTTTTCTGAGATTTTCAAGAGATCTCCAGTGTAAATGGTTGTTGAATTTTATAGTTACTTGTAACAGAACATTCTCAATATTTGAGATTCTAATAAATATTTATTGTCTTATGAGCCACCAGATAATTATTTTTGTTGTAAATAAACATATAATAGGCAAGTAGAAGGAAAAGAAAATGATTATGGTGAAAGTAGCTATGTGTCATTATATAGTAACATGGATTTTATAGGAAAAGCTAAGTCCTGAATAAAAAGTGATTGACATTTAGAACAGCTGATATGGAAGGAAGGATCAGAGGAAGTGAGACCACAATGAAGACAGTATAGGGAGGCGACCATAATTACTATTTTATGAGAATACCTTAGATACCTAATAGACATGAAAAGAAATCATTATAAAACTGTTACATTTTGAATAGTTTGTGAGAGAGCTGGCAAAACAGATCCCTAATTATCATTAGGGTCTGCCTTTCATGTTTGAAAGGTTATGCCACGTTAATGGATAAAAGTAGTTTTATTTTTCAAAAATTATTAAGATAAAGCTTATGGTTAGGAGGCTCAATGCTCTAAAATAATAAGAAAAAAAGATGAAAAACTGATGCGTCCATTTCAACCTCCCCCTGGGAAGTTCCCAGCTGAGGCCCACAGCAGGGGGACTGATGCCCTCCAGGTTTTCAGATATTTCCTCCCAATATAATGAAATGCAGTGTGAGATAGGCATGGCTTTGGAAGGCTATAATAAATTGGATTTAATTACCTATTTTTTTATTTAATAATAAGCAAACCAAAATATCTCAAATAAACCTAGATATCAAGTGGTATTGAATTTCAACATAGTACTATAACTCAGTCATTTGTCTATGAACAGATCTATTTAGGGCTCAGTGGGTTCAGATTTTGAAGACAGAACTAGAAATTTCTTGCCTTAAAGGTGATCCAATGGTTTTCAGGAGCGCCATGAACACAAAAGCAAGCTCTCACATTGTGGTGAGTTGGACACCATCTTCATTTTGTCAGGGTTTTGTCAAGTATGGTACATAGAGTTAGATAAAAACTTGACAGGAAATGATAATTATTTGATCTTACTGCCCTGACCAGACTATCTTGCCACCCTGGACACCATGAACAAGCACAGCAACTACTCTCTAGACTAGCCTGCAGCTATGGAGGCTTCAGAGACTAGTGCTGTGGTTGTGGTTATGGATGTGGCAGTCCGGGATGTGGCAGTGATTGTGAGAACTCTGATCATTAGTCTGGCTACTAAGGCTGCAGATGCATGTCTCCACCCATTATGCCTATGATGTGGAGTCTCTGCTCTCTATTAGAGTATTTTCACATTCAATAATATGCAATACGAAGAAACATAATATGCAATAATAAGAGCACTCTCTAAAGGTGATTTCACTCATTCTACACTAAATTCATAATAGTGATAGCTGTGCACAAAAGTTGACTATGCCACACAATTATCAGTTCATCACACCAATGACATCATAATGCCAGAATTCTTTCAATTTGTTTATATTTGATTTGATTATTTCCTCTTCTAATAAATCAATGTGATTATTTCTATTCATAAATTTAATTATGTATGCATGCTGATGAATCTCAACAATTACACTGTAAAGGAAAGAGCCCATAAATATACAAACAATTATAGATTGCTCCAGTAATAGTTTGGGATTGAATTAAAAGCATCAAAAAGATTAGTAAGTGATACTCTTCTGGATTTTTCCCCTTTGTAATACTCATATTCAAGTCAACAGGAGGCTAACAACATAACTGTATTTTCATATGTTAAACATGTTTTATTACACTTAGAAATGTTTCTCAAATTACTCTCAACTTATATACATTCAGTAAGTGTCGCCTTTTAATTGTAAGATCAATAAAATACTTTCAATTAAATCATATCATTAAGCATACTGGGAAAATAAAGTAGCTTTCCAAAGAAGAATTTTGAATTCTGCAATCTCACCCCTTCCTTTGCACATTCTTACTTGATAGCTAAATATGCCATTGATCTTTAGGTTACCAAGTAAGCAGGGCAATTTTTCATATGCGGTTAGTTCATACTTAATTCATCATCTTTTAGCTGCACTTATTCAGTTGGCTGATGGCCTTATTTCATTCAGTTCTACGATAGGACTTTCTTCCTCCTAATCCTCATTGTAGGACGTTTTCAATCCAAATGTCTGTCTTTTAGTTCACCTCTGAACTGTTATTCGGAGCTCACTATTATAAGTTTATGATTATCGGCTCTTCTCTTATCACGTCACTGAAATGACCTGTTCTGCTTGTATGTTTACCCTTGTGCATAGCTCAAGCAAGATTCACCTTCCTGCGATGTCTCCCTAGGTTAAGATAAAAACACGCCTTAGTTCACGAGGAAGTTCTCACTGTGTTAGGACTGACGGTGATTCCTGAGAGCAGGTGTTGCAAACACACACTACTGTATTCAGCTTTGCTATCCTGGTGCACATGTTTCATGACCTTCTTTTACTACTTATCCCTAAGCATGTATGTATGTACAACTGTGTACATGTGTACAAAGGGGCTAGACACTTGAATATATGACTTCCTGTTTCTTTGAAATTATAAACATGAATCCAGGGTATACAATAGTTGAGTTCATTTTCATTGTAGTGTCTGCCTTAGTGTGAGCACACGACACTACGCACATCAAAACAAGAACGTAAATGAGCCTTTTGTCTTGTGCACACACCTGTGACACTTGCCTCATCAATAAAAAGATTCCTTAATTTTTAATGGGCTTACAGCATGGCTGGGGTTCAAAATGACTTATTGAGAAGAGATTATTTTTTTTCTGCCTATATTTTTCTTTTTTTTTCAGAATAAGCAGGAAAATCAACTTGGATAATGCAAGAAAATAATTTACCTGAAAAGAAAATATTAGTTTAAATATCTCTTCTAAAGATGTAAGGCATTGTGAATTAAACTTTGCTTGGAAGACTTCTTCCAAGCTGGTCCAGACAGAATTCAGTTTTACCCCTTTACCCAACAGAATTGTTGTTTCCTTCAGCTGATTGATCCAGTTGAGAAAATACATTACCATGAATACTTTATCCAATCAAAAAAAAAGATAAAACATATATATTCTCTGGTATATAATTAATGTCACATAACATGAAATACTGATTGATTAAAGTTTCAAGTTTGTGATATGGTTGCATTCCAGTGAGGATTAAACTTGGCCTGATTTCCAATCTTTAAGATTAATATTGGGAAATCTGAGGAAAATGGCTGGCTCTCCTCACATTCTTCTTTGCACCTCCATATGTAAAACATTGTAATTAATATTTGGAGGTTGGAAATCATACAAAGTTTAAAGCATCCTAGTCAGGCAATACAACCTCAAAAGTATAGTAATACTTCTCAAAATATTCAAACATTTACAAATCAGTAATTTCTTGAAAGATTGTGACACAGAATAATGTAGACAAGGCATGCACAACAGAAAACACCATGTCAGGGGAAACGTTTGTGGTAATAGTAAGTATGTGGATAAAAAATATAAAAGTCTATTTTACAAAACAAATAGAAAAATTACTAAATACCCAGCTGGTACTATAAAAAATAGAGAGTAAATACGAATTGTGAGGTAGAGTGGCTTGATGCATAATTGTTGCAGGGAACATGAGGAAGAGGAGGGATGGAAGGAAAGGTGTGTGGAAAAGATCTGGAGCATCTTAAGAAATACTTAGATAGAGTCCAGTTTGGAGAAATAAAATGTCTAAAACAGATAATGACACAAAGGGAATATATAAAAAGCTATTTAGGGTAATTATAAAATGAATTTAGTATCTTGATAATCTTTTGACTTCTAGATTAAAGTTTAATATTCTGGTAAACCAAAGAGTGTTTCATATGATGATGAACAAAGTATAAAATAGTTTACACAAACACACACACACACACACACACACACACACACACACACACACACATATATATATATATATATATATATATATATATATATAGAGAGAGAGAGAGAGAGAGAGAGAGAGAAAGACAGAGAGAGATTGCTTATTCATGTAAGCATGACCTCCTAATTTGAAAAAAAACAAATCCTTCATTTGCCAATCTCAAAAACACACTTAGAGATTACAAAACATTTAAATATTTTAAATAAACTTGTTTGTTAGAATCTAGATGGATAGAAGATGTTACAAATTAGCTGAATGAGAAAATCTTTAGAGAAAGGGGGCTGTCTAATATGAATGATACAATAAGCCCAATAATGAATTCTACTACAGGAATTTAAATTATCCAACTTTGAAGGCATTGCCATTTTCCCATAAAAAAAAAAAAAAAAAGGCACAACGAGTTCACGGTCATTCTAACGAGACAAAGAAGAAAGGTGAAATTTTGTAATGACTTAAAGAGTTATATGCCTCTCTTTGTGTTAGCAAACAGATTAATGAGATGTGGTAGTAAACTAATAACTTGGAATGAAAGAAAAGACTGCTCACAGGTTTTATTATATGTTCAGCAATGAGTATACAAGCTTTGCCTTACATGTGTTGATACTCTAAGTATCTTACCTTGAACAACAGCTCAAACTCACCTCTCCGGACACCATGAGCTACTACAGCGGCTACTACTGAGGCCTGGGCTATGGATATGGTGGCTTTGGAGGCCTGGGCTGTGGATTTAACAGCATCCAAAGACTGGGCTACGGCTCTGGCTTCAGAGGCTTTGGATATGGCTCTGCCTAGGGAGGCTTTGACTTTGGAAGCTAAGGATATGGCCACCGCCGCCAATCCTGTTGTGGAAGATATGGGTTCTCCAGCTTCTACTGAAAACTTGCTCTAGGTAACTGAACATTTGACACCTTCCCTAGTTCTTCTGAGAAATCCTTGCCAAAAAGCTTTGATGGTGCTGAGCCAACTGAATAGGTCAAATTCTACAATTTTAGAGACTTCCATTTATAAAATGTGCTTGCAGTCTAAGCTTTGGGACTAAGAGTGGGTGTATGTTCAATTGCCAATAAATGATTCAGTAAGAAATTGAAATGAGATTTTTATTTATCATTTTAGGTATATATGTAAAAATGTTGATATCATAGTACAACAAAATGCACACAGGAATATATGACTATAAATAAATACACACACATATATATATATATATATGCACACACACACATATATATATAGAATTGAAATATAATATATATATATATATATATATATATATATATATATATATAATAAATAGTATTGAAAGGGTGAGAAAATAGAAATTTAATTTCCATGACTTGTCTAGCACATGTTGAATACAAGTATTAAAGTTTTATACTTTGTCTAATATAGAAAATTTGCCAGGTCAGGACCCGTGTTAACATTTCTTCCTTAATTAACTCATTTTGTTGACATTGAGAATTGACCCAACCAATTGACATGTTTTCTACTTGGAATTTAACTAACCAATGACCAATGTTAAATCCCAACTCTCAGTGAAAATTTACTGCATCCTTCAATTTCAGTTAAAACTGCTAGAGGAGGAGATACACCAGACAGTGGGCTGATCTGGGGAAATGGCACTCAGCAATGGTGTTGAAGGCTGGGTGTTATAGCCAGATCCAGTATCATAGGATTTCCCAGGAGGCATTTTCTTTCTGACTTAGATAATACCTTTCATAAATAGCTATCACAATGCTACAAAAAAGATGAGAAACTACTACTACTGTTGAAATTCTTAGTTCAGTCAATACTATACCAATTTGTTTTCTTTAAGATTTATTGATCAATTTCTGTGTTGATAGAACATATTTTGCATTTTAAAAGTTTATCCCATAAATAGTGAGACTATTTTCACCCTTCTGTTCATAAATTAAGTAAAGACTCATGTAAGCCATGAGTTCATAGTTCTAAACAAGTGTAATAAAAGCATAACTTTTGTTTGGATCCAATGAATGGACAGAAAAATATGGTATTCTCAACACATATTGCAAAAAAATGTATTTTTCATCCTGTGCTCATAGGAAAATAATGGTTTTGTTATGTTTTCTTTTAAAGTGCTTTTTTTCTTGTTTTTTAATGGAGAAATAAACTTTGTACAGCACAATTGTGCATCTTCTTCCATGAAGATGCATTTATCATTTATCAAACTACTGAAGGGTTTTTCATTTTATCACATATTAATTCCATGTACAAAATGATCTTGTCTCAAAATGTTTTTTTAAAAGTATATTAACAAGTTGAGCACTCAGAGAGTATCAGAACAATAACCTGAAATTCTTAGCTGTGATTTGTTTACAGATCTAAACTAGTCTTCCAGTTGTCCTGATGTAACATCATCAACTTACTTAAAATATTTTGAGGAATTAAGGGAGGGGGGTTGTAAGTAAAGTATGTGGTTCATGAGAGTGAAGG